>NC_056475.1:31134769-31347670 GCF_008729295.1 Plectropomus leopardus | reverse complement strand
AAGGGCGTCAATCTTTATCACACGCATGGTCGCATGCATACATCCATCTAGCCCACTGCTCTCATTCTCCCGCACACTAAAACCACAGGCTTTGGAGGAGCATGCACTGTTGTCGAGATGAGAGAGGGGGCACTCCCTAACAGCTGTTAAACTCAGATTGATTGCCATGATTATTGTCAAAGGCTGGATACAACACCCTTCTCTGTCTTTGTCTTTCCTACACACACACACACACACACACACACACACATAATGTCTCGGGCCACTTATCACACTCCATGTTTATCATTGTTCTATATTTGAGAACATGCATTTCTCCTACATTTTCATAATGCACTTGTGGTGCTGAAATTCTTGTATCAATTATCTTTGGTGCACAATATTTCCTGCACACACAGCCATTAACTGTCTGTCCTCTGGCTGTGTGTGAAGAGAGAGCTTTTGTGTTGAAGGGCTGCATGTCTGGCTGTAACCTCAGTAACACAGAGGAAGCCGTGGAAATAAATGGCAGGCGACTGAAAGATATTGAAGATGCACCAGGAATGAGCCTGAAACCAACTTTTACATGTAAAGTAGGGCTGTAACCACCAATCTGTGTCACAATGACAGATCAGGAACTAGTGAATATTGAAAAAAGATTGAAATGATTTTGCGATTATCAAAACAGTTACTAATTAATTCTCTCTCTTACTAGACTTGATTAATGCAGCTAATTGTTGCAGCTCTTATGGAAAGCACTACTTAAAGGCTGCAGTTTGCAAAGACATTCATTTATAAACAGCTCTTTGAGTACTCAAAGAGATGAGGGTCATGTGGACATCATATTCTGTTTTTAAAGATCCCCCTCCCCCTCATATATCTTAAGATGTATAAAAATAACCTGCTTAGAAAAATAATTTGTCTCGTACTGTCTCTCTGTTTGTCATACTGACTGAATACTTATAAAGATTATTACAAATCTACTCCATCACTGAAAAATTCAGAATCCATTAATATACTAATATTTTTACAAACAAGATGTCTCCTACTTCAACTTCTTCTACAAAGTACTTCTCAGTTTATGGCTACAAGAAATAAGGCTTGGTTTGTATCAGAGTATCACAGTATACCCGTTGATATTTAGAAATCCATCATAAATATGGGTGCTCTTCTTTAAACTCATTGTATGCGGTGCACAGCACGCACCACCAGAGCTCAGCCTCTGGTCTCTACTGATGGAACAGGCAGCTGAGCTGAAAGACACAGTGACACCTAGTGGTGAAGGGAGAAGTTACATGACTGTAAATGGCCAGCAGGCAGAGAGAGACTGTGGGGAATAACAGCATGTTTTTTTATATCCATATTTGGTGAATTAAGGATTTATTTTGACCAAACTGCAGCTGATGATTGTTGGAACAGTGGACTTACTAACTAGATTACTAGCAAGAGGAACCCAGACAGCTTGAGTGAGTTTTATATTGTGTCTGTCGAGTTTAATTGAAGTGAATTTTATGAGTTAACAAGGCAATTAAGTCTCGTCAGTCCTCTGTGACAAAGAGAAAGTTAAATTCAAAAGGTGTGCAGCTGTCAGTATTATTTTGGTTTTAGGAGCATTGTTTGGACATGTGTACAGCGCACTCAGAGTATGTGTCTCAACTAGGGTTTTACTGCAGTTTGCAACATATGGCCTTTTACCTGTTACAAACTTTGGCCTTTTACAAACTAGCCAACATTTTGCAAGAATGTGGAATAGAATTGTATGCCCAAAAGCTAAGCTCACATTTCGAGTTAAGTACAAGAAACACACCTATTTTTAAACATTATGAAAGACTCGGTATCAACAGGTTTTTGGATATGAGCAAATATCGAAGCACCAACCTTTTCAGGAAGGTGTTTGAAGGAATAAAAGATGTAGGCTGTGTTCACACAGTCCAACAAGTCCACCAACAGTAGGAAACTATGAGAAAATCCTATCCTATCCTAACCTTGACGCAAAGAAGTGAAATGACAAGCAGCTCCAGCTCTTCAGAGTTTGCACAGCTGCATGTAGACATAAATATCAGTGGATGATTCACTTTTAAAAGCCATATCAACAGCTTGTCTTTTTTGGAATTAGGGAAGAAAAATATTTTTTTTGTGCACAGTGAAGCTCAATCATCACAGTGAGGGAAGAAGAAGCAAAGCACACTTTTGACTGGTTTCCCTTTAAAATTTTCTGACAACATTTAAAGTTATTCAGTCACTGTACACCGAACAGTGCCATGGTTTTGGACAGCAGCAGCTTGTGTGGTTTTGAACACTACATTAATAGTAAAATGTGTAAGAGCTTGAACCTCAGTGTGGTGTGTGTGCGACAAGGAGGGACTAAATGCTAGGTTGTAGATAAACCATATGGAAGAGCTGGGCTGACTGGCACAGAGGGATTGTAGTGTCGAAGTCAATAAAGATGTTTTTCTGGTGTCTGGCTGCAGACTGCATCATGTAGTGAGTGTCCTGCAGGGCTGGGAGAGGGCTGAGGGACACTGGAGGACATTAAACAGAGACATCAAGAGAAGCAGAGGCCATGGACAGTGAAATGTCCCATTGTCTGGAGGATAACAGTAGACAGTATTTGTACTGAAATGTTAACGGAAGAATAAGTGAGGTTTCAGCAAAGTGGCCACTTGATTAGATACACATGTTGTTACGGCAAACAGCCATCTCCTTTCAACAGCAGCTCAACATAAACAGCATGAGCACAGGGTCAACCAGTTCACTGGCATTCACAGTTATTGCAGTTGCACATTCTAATGTCTACTTTAACAGCGGGATTGCTTTGCACAGAGGTTCCATCATATTGTGAATGCATTCCCTCTGGCAATTTGATACAATACATAGAAAGATCCAGTAACAGAAAAACAGACAAATTAATAAAACATGCAGTCCATAGCAGGTCTATGTGAGTAACATCTTGTCCCAAACAGCTGAGTAAAAAAATTATGTGCAGAGAGATATCTGTAAATACTACTGTCAGAGTGCTGTACCACCAAGCAAGCTCAGCAGAGCCAGGCCCTCTTTGACTGAGCTGGCTTACAAACCCTAAAGCCTCACTTAGAGATAACAGGTAGCACTAAAGAGGTTATCACTTGTCTCTGTTACCTCAGGCTACATTTAGACAAGAATGGCCCTACTATAAACGGTCTTTTGTGTTTAAAAAAAAAAAAATCCTCATTCATATATTAACTTTGTGAAAACGATCCACGTGTACAGAGATCTGCAAAAACAACCGAAAACGCTGTAGTATGCATGCCAGACCAGTAGTTGGCTGCGTGACTTTGTAATGACACACCATAGAAGAAAACCATGTACATGTGCAAAGTGCGGCTGTGACGTCACCGTTCTCACAGGATCTGTGCATTGCCAGTTTACACAGCGATAGAAGGTGTGGCATTTTCAAAAGATTATACTCTGAAGTCCAGTTTTAAAAAGTCTGTGTTTCAGGCCCCCAAAACACAATTGTTGTGGGAACAAAACTCCAAACTCCAACAAAAATTTGACGCTTCAGGCAAACAGGTCCTCACGCTCTCAGCTTCAGGCTCTGAGCACATTCACATAAAACCAGTCAGATGACGCTCAGCACATCTTTTGACACTTACAAATGATTGATCGTGAGCCGCTGATTTCCACCTTTGACAGATGTTAATAGGTGTCACAGTATAAAACAAAACTGTTGCTTAAATTAAGGTGAAAGGGGAACGCTGGCAGACCATTACCGATTGTGTGAAAGCAAAAATTGCATTCTGCAGCTCTATAACTCTGAACCTCATGCAGCAGATTTAAACAAGTTAATACTAGTCTATATTTAGGTCTGATACTGTCCTGTAATGAAGGAGACATATAAATAGTTTTCGTGTGGTGGACAATTTACAGTGAAATGAATGTTTCTGATTGAATATTATCTTTGATAAATACCAAAAGACTAATCTATCGACTGTAATATACCAGCACTGTAAAACAGACGGCAGCAAATCCCAACCAAACATAAAAACATAATCCACAGTGATAACGCTATGGTATAATTTGAAGGAATTATATTACATTTCACGTGCAAAGAAATGTCATTCTTATTAAAAAATACAAATAACTGTTAATGTTTAATGCTGCCTGTGATTTTATAGAAGCTTCTTGTAGTGACACTGCACACAAGAACGCTGCAAACACATTCAGTAGGTCACTGAGAGCCACAACAACTGTGTGAATAAAATAAAACAATACTCTTGCTCAGATTTTCTGCATCAGTGATAAACTGTAGGTTCCCCTGGAAAACTGCTACCGTAACTGCACAGCTTCATTTGGTGGCTTTTATGCAACATTATGCCTTAACAATTTGAATATAGTGTATTTATAATGTTTTATCTCAGCTGAGAACTCTGAACATAACCTGCTCCCCACCAGGTTAAGTTTGCTGCATAAGTTACCATGGCGATGTAGCCAGGTAAAAAAGAGAGCCATCTTTGCAGGACAGAAAACCCTAACCTTGGACTCAACAAACCTCACTAAGCCACTAATCTGGCTTCATGGTATACCCCTCAGGTTGACAGTAAACACGGGATCGCATCAAACTGATGACTGAAGAGAAAAAAATGTCAATCTCAGAATTCCATATAAGTATCAGGAATCTGTGGAGGCATCCAGCTTTCTGTCAGTGCAGACGGATGGTGGCGTAGCAGTATGGGGGGTGTTTCCTTGGTGTATCTACAGCTGCTCAGTGTCATGATGTTCCTAAGCTTTGCTGAGTGTCCCCTCATGGTCAGTCTACATTTCTCAAAAGCATGCTTCTAACAGAATTATGTCATATTATGTCAGGACTGGGTGATATGGCTTTAAAAAGTTCTTGCAATATTTTAAGGCTATATCGCGATACAGGTATATATCTTGATATTTTTAAATGTCCTTTAAACTAATGTTAACCACTAAAATAAAAAAAAAATAATTGAATGAACTGCAGTTACAATAAAGTCAAATAAAGTAAAAAGTAAAGTAGTAGTATCAAAAAAAGTTGAATAGAATGAATTATAATAGTGTTATACTAACATTTAATAAAATGTTATATTATAAGGAAGTTATATAAGTTAAGTATTTTTATAATGAGATTTTAGAAAGGATTGTTATAATTGAATAAATCACAGCAACACCCATGGTGCTTTTATTTTGAAGGAAGTGTTGATGTTTTTGCTGTGGACTTGAAGCTTCCAGTCAACATTTGAATGTTAGTGTCAGCAGACATTTAGACAGATACCGCGATGCCATTAAGAGTGAGGATTCATTCACTGTGAGCGGGCAACAAACTAATAGCTCTCCAGTTCTTAGGTTACTAATATTTCTAAGTGGTACTGGTGCTCCGTAGTTGCAAATGTGACTACATAGTCGCAATGTGAGCTCTGCAAATACAAACACACACCTCACCTGCTCATACTACCACCACTACTACTCATTGAGTTAGAGTGTTACTGCAGCACTGTTAAATGTTATGATTTATTCTTCGTAAGCTGGAAACAAACAGTTCACCAGTTCACATATTAATAGTATTTTATTATCGCAGTAGTGCGAAATGTGAATAAAAAGTGATGGCCTGGAGCTCTGCAAAATAGAGGAGAGCAAGATGGCTGATAAAGATTACGTAACAATTTATACTTACTTATTTTTCATACTTATATTTATACAAGCTGTAATACCTTGAGTATATTTGACATATCACACACCCCTACATATGTCACAAAGCATTCATCCTCCCCAGTTATAAATGATATCACAGCTATGGCCCTTCATTAGTTTTTCTCCACAATGTCTCACAAAATACATTTTACCTGATACCAAAGAGTGATGATGAAATGAGGCATTGTTTGCTGAGACTAGTGATCTGTCACCTCCATCAACAGAAAGAAGTGTTTGTGAGGAGCTGTGTGAGATTTCAGAATTACAGTCTTTAGATTAGCGGTAGCTCGTCTCCTGCAGGCACAAAGATGAGCTGAATAATTCTTACGCTGTGCCAGCAGCTTGATTGGACAATCGTGTCTGACAGCACAGCTTTCTCATTACACTGGCTTATTCTCTTAAGAGGCTCTATCCATGGTAGTGGATACTGTAGGTCCATCAACTACAGGCATTAAATCATTTATATCAACAGGCCCCACATTTATGTCATATACTTGATGTGGAAATGCACAGTTGCATAAGGGTTATGCTGAAAGTGTCTCTAATGTCAAAGTAATTATGTCACAAGTTATGTTCTATAGGCATCACAACGTGAATTGGAATTTTTCTTGAAAAGCTGCAGTGAAATCAGGCATTTCAGGCCACAACAATCCCCAAAAATCTGCAAAGTCCTGGACAACTGTGTTTAGCTTAACATAAAGTACAGCTGAAGCTGCAGGTAATGTCATTAGTTTTGCCATCTATAGTGGGTGCGGTGGCAGGTCACGATGGGGGGCTAGATCAAGTCCCGCACAGACCAGGTACAGACTGTAGACTGGTATCTGAAGAGAATCCAGTTCAACTTCTGGGCACTGCCTATGTGCCTTTCAGCAAATTGATTTTCCTCAATGAGGAATTCATAAAATATTTCTTTCCCATTAAAGAACCATGCTCTAAAATTGCTAAAAAGGCTATTCAGTAGTCAGGAAGATGGCTACAACACATACACCAAACAAAAATGTGAAGCCTATCCTGGTTTGTGTGGGGATTCATGAAATAGGAAGATATCATTTCAACTGAAGAAGGTGTACAAAAAAAAAAAAAAACAGCAACAGCGAGAATCAGATTCTGAGATCATGTGAGAGGACTTGAGCCAGGACTGAACTGTCTTTCTATAGATCTGACTCACAGCACAGACACATTCAGCCCAGGTCCATACAATACTGCCTCTCTCTATTTCCTGTTTAGTGACCCTGCAGTATATACTGTGTACTCACATACCCACAACTACACACAATACACATAAATGTGAGTGACACATGTGGCTGTGCTGACTCATTCACAGAGAGCTTATACTATGCCATCTAACATGACATTTGTAAACACTTAAAATCTCAATGAAATAACATGTCTGCATTCTCAGTGACTTTTGCCCAATGAGAGCTCAACTCCAGTTTAATGTAGCAGCTGCTCTGCTGAGCAGCCGCAATCACAGCATATTATCTATCCAAAGGATACCAGTGAGCCTGTAAATTATTCTCTAACTGGCTGGACTGGATCAGTTTTAATCAGCTTCATTGTTGCCAGTTAATAAAAATAAATCTGACAGTTAAATTGTACAGACTTTATATCCAAACTGAGCTCAGAGACCACAATAAGAGCACAGGAGATTTTTGACAGTCTGCTCGTCAGGTTACATTAACAATACTTTATTAGCAACAGCTTGGTTGCACAAGTAGGCCAAACTAAAAAATGTGATAGGACACAGACTAGGCTCGGGCAGTATTATAGTATACCAGGGTATTTAGAAATCCATAGGATATGTTTTTCATTACTGTTATAAATACAGGTGCTCCTCTTTCTATAAAACTCAGACCTCAGTCTCTAGTCTCTACTGGTGAAACAAGCAGCTGAGCTGAAAGACACGGTGACACCTTGTGGTGGAGGGAGAAGTTACAGGACTGTAAACAGCCGGCAGCCAGCAGGCAGAGAGAGACTGTGGGGATTAACAGCATGTTTTTACATCTAACTTGGTGAATTAAGGATTTATTTTAACCAAACCGGAGCAAGTGATTGTTGGAACAGTGGACTTACTAACTACATTACTAACAAGAGTAACCAAGATGGTTTAGGTGAGCTTTATTTTGAGTGTGAATGAAGTAGGGCTGGGGCAACGCGTCAACGTAATTGACTATGTGAATACGTCGATTCATGTAATGTGCGTTGACACGTCGCACCATTTCACACAGTGCGCGTCATGAGAGCTTGAGCTGCGCCAAGCGTGTTGTTTTTTGTTTCGGTGTTCATGTAACAAGTTAGAGCGTGCACACTGCATGCCCGAGCAGCACTTGTCAGGCGCGTCTGAGCTGCATGTCAGCTGCAGCACATCTAGAGAAACGGTGGCTCGCCATTTTTTTACGTGTGACGCTTGTGTTTGTTGACTCTATACCACTTTATACTGCAGTATAAAGTCTCTCTCTGTCACAGAGATGAGAAAATACAAAGATGTTTGTTTTACCTCAACCTTCTTGCTTCCCTTTCAAAACAAAAGCCCTCTGACTGTGTATCTGGACAGAATGCCATCTGCTGCTGAGACAATGTATTTTATTTTGAAACATTTACAGGACGGGGTTGTCAGCTGTGCAGGAGCTTGTATAACTTCATAAATGAGTGGAATATGTGCTTAGAAATATGAAAATACAGCACTCATACCAGCAGGCAGCGGTATGCCTTAAGGCCCACTTAAGGCTGATCTATTTTTATGTAGAAATAATGTACTTGTTGTAATTATTTCCGTTAGAGAAAAGTTATAGTGTTTTTCAAATACCACTAATTTTACTGTAAGATGTTTTGTTGGACTGGATTTGAGGTTTGTTACTGTAACAAAGAGAAACTGTTTCATAAGTGACTTGAATTTTACATTGTTTTATTTATTTTGCTGTTGCTTTTACTTGAATGGAACAAGCTCTTGCATTAATTTTATTTTGGAGAGACTTTATATCAGACTGTAAAACACAGATTACCAGTTAAGACTGGGCTATTTTTTGTTGGTATTTTTGTTTGCATGACAAGTTTAAAATGTTATTTTCGGTAAATTCCTTGTTATATTAATAGAGTAATAAAAAAAATAATAGTTAGATCAATAAAAAAAGTAATCGATAGATTAATCGATAAAAAAAATAATCGTTAGGTGCAGCCCTAGAATGAAGTGTGTTTTATGATGAGTTAATGAGGAAATTAAGCCTCAGTCTTATGTGAGTGCGAGGAAGTTGAATTCAAAAGATGTACAGTTGTATTTCTCTGTTTAATAAGGAAAATAAGGGTGAGAATATTATTTTTTTCAAACATTTTGTTGGATTGTAATGTGTATTCATTAGTAAATACAAAAGTAAGTACTCACACACTTGCTATCAGGGGAGTGGTGGGTGGGGGTCAGACACTAATAACATCATACACCCTCGCTGAAATTTCAGGAAGCTATTAAATATAACATACTGCCCAAGCCTAGCACAAACTGTCCCTTCTGGCTTTGTTTGGTCTAAAGAAAGAAATGTCTTTCAGCATTCAGAAAATGTGCATTACTTGGAGGATAACAAAATCTAAAATGATGTAATGAATCCAATTCATGTCAATGGCATGTCAACAGCTGGACAAAGACAATCCCCCTTTTGACAAAACCACTGGCAAGTATGATCTGAAATACCAGAATCATAAGAACAAAACTGCCACGCAAGTGCTGCTCTGAGTGCAGGCACCGTCCTCTGTGGCCTTCTGTGACTATGAGATTCTAATGTTTCCACAACAAAACCTCGCCTGACTCAAATTCTCCTTGGCAAGGCTTTTTATTATGGAAATGAAAGAATATGTCTTCCAGCAGAAGGCTGAACGCCAACCTGAGCCCAAGTCCTAACACTGCTTCAACCCAGCATACTGCTCACAGTCTGCAGAGCCTGATGCAGAGTGCACAAACACTGCTGGAGTTTTAACACAAACACATTCCTAAACTTCACCAGGTGGACCAGGTGGTAACTGCTACTGCTATAACAGATGACAGTCAGAAGTCCAATACATTTTTCAGCAAATATGTCCATGTGGCACTGCAAGCACATCAGTCAAAAAGCACCATGATGGACAGAAAAACTTTAAGGAACCTGTCTGACTTCATTAAGCAGAATTGTGTTGATTCATCAAAACAGTCTAAGTCTGGAGCGCCTGGTGGCTCAGTGGATAGAGCGGGCGCCCCATGTATCAAGGCTGTGTCCTCACTGCATTGGCCGCAGGTTTGACTCTGGCCTCGGCCCTTTGCTGTATTTTACACTTGTGCTGTCCTATCAATTGAAGGCAAAAACACCCAAAAAATATCATAAATAAATGTTTAAGTCTTTATATCATGTCAGAATCAGTTGTGACCAATTCATTAAACAAGCTAAGATGTTTGGCTGCGGCAAGATTACACATAGAATGTAGTGACTGACATGGGGAACAAACAGAGAATAATTAATCCCTCAACAAACAAAGAGGACATGAGTTTTCGCTGGAGGTTCTGTTCACTCAGGAGAAGAGGCAGGAGCCGAGCTGAATACTAAAACCTCAGAGCAGTGAAACAAAAGACAGGACTACTCGAAAGCAATATGAAAACCACAGAGGGTAAGACAGTGGTGCTGCTCTGTGCCAGTACGAGCAGCCAGCACACACAGCTGGGAAAACAAAAGGAGAAGCAATCTACTGACTGCACACAATTCTTTTTAGCTGCAGAGTTCTCATCCTTTATGCATGCAGTGAATGAATAGATGGTTTCTGTGGTGTAACCTGAGTTACATCAACAAATAACCTGCAGCTGAAGCACACAGTAGTCAGCTTTTTAGATTACTCTCTCGCTCTGCCCTCCTAACAGCAGTGTCAAAAATTTAGTTGACTGCTGACCCCTACTGGTTCCTTAACATAATGACAAAGCTGTGTGAGTAAGAAAGATTACGATGAAAAGCCAAAAAGAAAACTCTCATTCAAACTCTCATGACGATTAAAAATGACCGTCCTTACTTTCTCTACACCTGCCAGTTCCTGTTTAGTGTCACAAATGGACTGGAGCCAATTCCTGCATGCATTTAGTGAAAGCTCATGTTTAAAAACAACTTAACTATTCCCTTCAAATAGAGCATGGTCAACAGCACAGGGAACCCTGAAATCCATTTTTTTCTCTTTCAAAAAAGTTATATTGCAATTTAGTTTTACACTTACAGATAGGGGAATTACAAATAAATAACAGGTAGACAGGTAGTAGTTCTACAGAAAGAAGCCCCAGTCAGCTGAAGTGCATAAAGCTGGATTGAATGAGGTCCAGCTGCAGCCAATTGGGCTTTAAAAAGATATCAAGCAAATGTAAATCATCAACCATCTATGTGATATCAACTGCTCAAAGAATGAATTCTGTTCGACGTCAGTTAGAAGAGATGTGAGTCATTCTTCTGTCTTGATGAACCTTTTTTGCATTTCTAAGCCACACGAGAGAAGAAAAAAACAGTGCAGCTCAAAGCTTCGTTTGCAGCATGATTGACAGCCAGTTCCACCAACATTAAAAAACACACTGGTGAGGCAAACACATCACTCTGAGGACCATCGGCCCAGCTTCATGTTACAGTCTTCATCATGTGGGACATGTGATAAGACTCCCCATCCCTGTGGTGACATAATAAAGAAGAGGAGCTTCATGGTCTTTACCTGAATTGTGCCAAAGTCTACATTTTCGTAGTGGAAGTGAGCACACTCTGCCAGTTTCGGGAAGTGGCCCTTGGTGAAGCTAAGTCTGCAAAGATAACACACACACACAATTTGGTTAGCACTTCATCTACTGTTCATGATAACACCTAAGAGTGTGTATGACGAGTATAAGGAGGAAAGTGCAGTGCAAACAGAGGGAGTGAAAGGAGGAGGAAGACACAGAAATAGACTCAGGGAATGGAAGGAACTCAAGCAGGAAACAGAGGCGATAAACAGCCACTTCAGAGCGATAAATAGAGATGAACAGAGGGAAGCAGAGATGTGAGAGAGGTGGAGGAGACAGGCAGAGGCAGGTGCTTGTGTGTGTGTGTGTGCGTGTGTGCGTGCGTGTGTGCGAGTGTGTCTCACTTTTTGACATTCTTGACCTTCATGCTGGCCGTGCTGCTGCTGCATGAGCGCATGAGGGGCTCCGTCCTCAGCTCAGGGATCTCTGCGCTCCTCGCCTAAAATGCACAAACACACAAACATTACAATCCAGCTGCTGCATACAAATCAATCTCTGGTGTTGCTGTTATTGGACAATTATCTGTTTAAGTTTTTCTTTGTAGAAACATTCAAATAACCAACAGGCTTTAAACCTCAAGTGTATTCAGGCCTGTTGGTTGTAAACTTCACTGAGTACATTTACATGCACGAAATAGTCCAGTTTTTGCCTTTATTCCAAAACAGACAATATTACACAGCTGTTTACATGTCTAGTAACATGAATATCTCACTAACACTTTCATTTATATACTGTATAGTATGCATACTCTGATTAACATGCCCTAATATGTTGTTTATCATGTCAAAATATGGAAAGTAGAACAGCTGGAGTCACAGTTTTTCTTGTTCTTCGCATCTAAAATGTTTTTTTTCAGTTTCCTGATGGTGGTGGACTTGTTGGACTCCCTCTCTTTTAGCCTCTTGAGAAGGTCTATGCTGCAATATTTGTGCTTGTCCAAAAGCCTGTTGATATCCAAGTCATTCATATAGTTTAAAAGCAGGTGTGATTCCCTTTCCAACCAGATATGTGATTTTCTTTTGCATTCATCTCTACCCCACAGCTTTGCAAAATGTTGACAAGTTGGTTTGTGGACAGCGTATCCATGACAACACACAGAGCAACCGTAAATACACAAGAAGCCATGTGTCGCAAACTGTAGTTAAACCCCCTGTTGAGACACATATTCTGAACTGGCTGTATACATGTTCAAATAATGCTCCTAGAACCCGATTAATCCCGGCATATCCCACGTCTTAATATGAAAATGCTAATACAGAAAAACGGCCTGATTAAGAATATTTAAAAAGTATATGCTGTTTATATAACCTGACATCAAATTCAGAATGCTTTCCTTATTAGAATAATAGGGGGATATCAGTGTGCATGTAACGTAGCTACTAACTGCTAGGTGTAACTGGAGTTCAGTTAACACTATGACAACTTGAAAACAAATGAAAACTGAATCAATGACAGAGCAGCGCAAGTTTGTTAACAAATGTAAATCAAGAGGCTGAGTTGAGCACAGGCTGCTCAGGTCGAGTAGAACATTATTAAAGCTATTTGACTTTTAATTGTTGATGACGGTGTTCTGCAAAGCTTTGGTGCATCCCACTGTTCTGTTACTGTTCTCTTTTCTCCTCCTTAAAAATGCTTCTGATGACTCATGTGGACTTCGGGGGGTTACATAAACTCAATGTACTCGTTTGCTCATCAGGAGCGGGTCACTTGGGTTAGACATGCCTTCCTTGTCGATTATTTTGTAACATGAACTCTGTATTTCTGTTGTTTACCGCATGATTATACACTGAAAAACATATTAACTGCCAGCATGATGACTTGATGACTTGATGACATGATGCAGAGTTTTTAAACCCTTCCTCAGATTATCAGAACCCTCTATGCAGTGTTTCTGCGTATGATAGGCCTTTAAACTCACTGATCTCCAGCTGGACTTCCTGGGTCGTATTTCATATTCAAACCAAACACATTCCCCTCCAACGCTCACCATGGATTTTTAACGCAGCTATGAACCTCCACGAACGCGTGATGAAGGTACAACTCTGTAGAGAAATGTGCCAATAGAATTTGAAAGACTGATTCAAATCTACCTCTTAATTCAACCCCATATGAGGGATTTCTGGGAGGTGATAGTCCACGATTTCACAGAGCAATTGTGGATTCAAAACATCCAGATGATCGGCTCAATTTTGAAGAATTATGTGCAAGCACATAGCCATAGCATCATGTGACCTACACAAGCCAAAAAAGTGTTTCCATTGAAGTTCTGAGAAATATGGCCTTTTCAAATTGCTTGAAATACCACCTCATGCAAGCGTAAAAACCTATTTGCAATGAACAAGATTTTTTTTTCCATAAGGTGTATTTTATATTAGCAAAAGGTATTTATTTATTTTTTTTAAATAATTTTTTGTGGGGTCTTTTT
Source organism: Plectropomus leopardus (assembly GCF_008729295.1). NCBI lineage: Eukaryota > Metazoa > Chordata > Actinopteri > Perciformes > Serranidae > Plectropomus > Plectropomus leopardus. Next base: position 31,333,811 of record NC_056475.1, on the reverse strand, counting down.
ATTGCCTTTAATGGACAGGACAGTTTGAGAGTGGGGGCGAGAGAGGGGGTCGGCGACATGCAGCAAAGGGTTGAAGCTGCAATCGAACCCACGGTCGCTGCGGCGAGGATACAATCTCTGTATATATTGGGTGCTGCTCTATCCACTGAGCCACAAGGCGCCCCAAAGATATTTATTTAAACAACTATTAATGAGACCACTCTCCCTTGACTTTTTCATTCTCTCTCTCCAACCTGTAGAAACCTGATATTTTTTGATTCAAGCTGAGAACTAACTTTTCAGTGTACCACTTCTGAACTGTCCAAAATTAAGTGTATTATTGGATAGAGGCCTAAAATAGTTAACATACTTTCACGATTTGTTCTACAACATTAACATGTCAGTAAATAACCCACTGAGAACTGAGAAGCTTTTGTGTGTCTGAAAAAAAGGTGGTTGCTAACAAGCAGCTAAATGAGACAACAGCACTTCATCACATCAAGTCGCGCCAAACACGGCTTTACAAACTTGTAGCGGTCGCGATGCGATTGTAGTGTAGTTAGTTTACAGCCTAACATTAGCTTTTTACTTCTGACTATTTAATTTAGGCTTCAAAAAATCTTTTTTTTAAATTTTATTTAGGGACAGGCTCTAGAGGACATGCTGTAAAGCTGCTATCAATTTCAAATTACAATATAAATCTTTTATTGTCTTTCACTTTATTTTTGACACACATAGATGCATTTTTTTCAATATATTTTTTATTGTAAACCTTAATGGCAGTGTAATTTGTCTATATATTCTCCTGTCTGATTTATGGAATTATTAATATTTTTTTGGTCAGGAGCTGACTCAATTGGTCCAGGTGTTTTTGATGGTAATTACAATAATTTCAGCCTGTAGTGTGAGCTGACTGGTCTACATGGGTTAACCAACCTATTTAAGACGATCTCTCCAATTGTCTTGTAAAATAACTCGATGACAGTCTTTGTACCCAAACGTTGTTATGAAAGTTCAAACTTGATCAAGTGAGGCGAAGTGTGCAGGAGTTTTTGTTCTGCTTTCGTCAGCCATTGGTCTTCTGCGCACCTTTTGACCTACAGGAGTGCAAAAGCTTCACCCTGTGCTTCAAAAATCTTGGAAGTGGTTTTCATTAGTGAAGACGCAAAAAAAAAAAGTGTAAGTATCATAAATGCTTGTTTGCCACAGCGCGATGATCCAAAACCCAATGAAAAATTCCATAGGCTTTTGATGCTAATCAGGTTGACACTAACTTCTGCATCGGCCTACAGAAAAACGTCATCCCTGGAGCACTCTATATTCTAACATGACACTGGCAGGTGGAGCAGGTACCCACTACACACAGTTTGCTTAAGGTTATGACAACACTTCATGCTGAGACATGGTATACACTGTTCTTATGATACGGTGTGTGGCCCAAACATCCCCTCCACACAGTTAGCGATCCTTCTTGTTGTTAAGGTATTCCTTCACAAAGCCCCTAATTTGCTTCATATAGCTTAAATTACAGCGAATCAAATGCAGTTGTGGTCAACAGAACATTAACAAAGCCTGGGGAATGGATTTTGATGAAAGCAGATTTTATCAGTATATATATTCATTGTGGAATTTTCATTTCAGTAATGTAACAGAAAGTGGGTTGTTTAGAGGACACCTGGGAGACTAAACATGTTCAAACGAAGGGGAAAAAAAGATCAAAATACAAAACACATTTTTGGGAAAGTCATTGAAATCATCCAAACATTCTCTGGCTGCTGCTTCTTGTCTCTGTGGACTTGCTGCCTTTTGCTGTTTTGTTATAATAGACTAAATATCTTTGGGGATTGGACTGCTGGTCAGACGAAGCAAGACATATGAAGACGTCTGGGGAACTGCCATGCACATTTTTAACTACTCTGATAATTTGTAGACCTAAGTAGTGAGTAAACTTGATTTAATTGATTAATCCAAAAAATTGTAAGCAAATGGTAAGGGCACTTACTTAGCCCTTCTAGTCTTCTGACCACTCAACGCGCTTTAACACTACAGGTCACATTCACCCATTCACACACACACATTTTAACAGTGGTGGCAGAAGCTACCCAACAAGGTGCCACCAAGGGTGGAATACTGGTTTTAAGATATACCGTAGTATGAAAAGTGACTGTTATTATACTTTGTACTCTGCTTATCTACTGAAAAAAAAGCATTTATTTAAAAAAATAATACAGCCGGACGGAGAATCTCACCTCTATTTTTTTTCATTTTCAAAAGGGGTTATTTTAACCCAAGTTATTCAATTATAGTAAACATTTGTTTAAGTCCCTACAAACTTCTTCATTTACGAAAGGGTTATTGTAACTGATAATAATTGTGTAATACTGTGATATTTTCTGAGACAGTAATTGTACCTTGAAAATCTCAAATCGTAGCAACCTCGGTGCCGCCTGCTACTCAGCACTGACATTCACACACCGATGGAGCAGCCTTCAAGAGCAATATGGGATTCAGTATCTTGCAAAGGGATACTTTGGCATGTTGGATGGAGAAATCGGGGATCAAACCACCAAATCTTTTGATAAGTGTATGGCCCGCTCTACCCCCTGAGCCACAGCTGCAAATAAATTGATGAGTAATAATGATATCTAGTGCCGACCCGAATGCCTCAAAGCTTTGATTGTTGACTTGGTCATCAGTGTTGAAATCACTACTTGAATTTTTCCGTTGCATATTAATTATTTTTGGTTAATAATGAAAATGGGACAGATTAACCATATATGACAGGCTTACAGATATGCTAGCAAAATGTCAAGAAAGTTAAGTGTCTTTAATAATTTCAAAATTTGCAAAGATGACATCCAAAAAGTGGAGTCCCAGATATGTCAAGAGACACTAGTATGGCTGCCCCTTTAAAGTGGGAGATTCAAATCATCAGTCGGAGACCCTCAGTCGACTGAGACTATAGGCAGCAGCACAGACGAGGACAGAGGAGAGACCTTCTGCTTAGAGGTGGTGAATTTACAGCTCACAGAAACTTAATACAATATAGTCTATGGCTTTTGCTGATATCTAGTGTCAGAAAAAAATCTTGTTGCTTATTTACAACCAATTGTTAGCTCCGTTAGCTTGTTTACTATATTAAATGAATGCCACTGCCACACTGAACATCCCATTTAAACATTCAAACTTAAAAAAATTGTATCAAAAACCAAACAAATCATCAAATACTAGTATTGAACAGCCAAATCCGATTTGACTTGCATTATTCTGAGCTGGGTACAGCCCTAGAAACTGGCATATCACAAATCTACAACAAGCTGACCTGAAACTGTAACAGTTTAGACAACTTGTGAAGTATTCTTTTTTTTTTTTTTAGTATTCTTGCTATTATGGCTAAACGTGACTGCAACCTGCAAGCCAACAAAGTGGCCAACTGTCACGTTATCTTAGATGACTGTCAACAACATTTCAAAAAAGTCTTCAATCCTTTATTAGCTTTGGATATTTCTCACCAAAGCTTTGATGACCGAAAAACAATATTGGGGACAGCCCTAATGATAATCATAATTAGCAGCCCTAAAATGAAGAGCTTTACAACTACATGAAATATTGAACTTGCGCTTTTTGAATGCTTTCTGCCAGTAAAACTGTGTGAGGGGGTGCATGGGTGCGTGCGTGCATACGTGCGTGCTCGCGTGCGTGCGAAACCCCAAACAGCCATAGGCACATTCCAAATGCTTTTCTTGACTGTGTGACTCAGATGTTTTAAATTAATGTGAAAGCTTTGAACTTGTTGGAGCCTATTCCTGCTCTGTGATCTAAATGCTCTATGTCATGGCAAATCTGTGATTATTGAAAACTATTTGACTGTTCGTTTTATCGTGATGTTGCAGGGATTTGGGAGTGTTTTGTTCCTTTATGCCTCGCCAGTGCAGTCGGCACAGAATATGATCTATCCTACACAGTGCAACAGGGCGTTGGTGTGACAGCTTACACTAAGTTGCTTAGCGCTGCTCATCACCTCCTCGAAACCACCAGAGACATCCATAATGCATGCCACTCCAGTACAGAGTCCCTCTCGTATCAAATATTGAACAAAGAATAGCAGACATGCAGTATTAAAAGCCCCGCCTCTGAGATCAATATTCATTAGCCTGGTGAGATTGTTGTTTCTCTCTCTCTCTCTCTCTCACTGTTGCCCGATCGAAGTGAGCACTTGCGTTAGGGCTCCAACCACGCGCCGACCACGGGTGGCTCGGCACGTTACCATGGAGACGGCCTCATTTTCACCGTGCTGTTGATGCAAGAAGCAAGACCCAAAAGATGGGAGGGAAGGAAATAATGAATGATGCTATGTGGTGAATGGAATCCAGCGTGGAGAGAAGGGCTCAAATAAACATGACACACAAGTACACAGACAGGTAGATGACTGTCTGTGCAAAGAGTGAAGAGTGAGGTATCTGCAGGATGCCAGCAGTCATCTGCATTAATTAGGGATGTGTGATAGTGTTTCAGGAACAGAGGAGACACAGGAGAGAAAGACACAACCAATCAATCCACTGGGTTAAACACAGACTGATAAGACTGTGACAGGCAGCAAACAGGCTGATCAGGAGCGTGTGGTGTCACCACTGGAAGGATGCTCAGTGAGCTGAAGATGACCCGCCGTGAAAGCAGGACACTGATGAATACTGTATGTATTCAAAACAGAACCGTCACATGTTCGCGTGTGTGTTTTGAGTATGTGTGTGCATGTGTCTCACCATGGCACTGATGGTCTCCTCCCAGTCAGGTCTCTCTCTTGGATGGATGTTAGCCAGTTCAGGCACAATATCGTCGTCTTCCAGGTGACGTCCAGGCCTCAGGCCCCTGCAGCCAGTACACACACACACACACACACACACACACACACACACACACACACACAACTTAGAACTAAATTTAATTTCACCCAGATGATACTTAGCTTCAGGGATGTAACTAACAATTCATTAGTGATTGATCTCATGATTATCTTGTTGATTAGGCAATGAGAAAAAAAGACATGGAAATTGTCTTTTGCTTGTTCTGTTCAATCTCGGGCTGTGCCGAAGTGTTCAAAAATTTAAAGCTTCAGTCATAACAATGATATTCATATACTACAACAACATTACAATGCTGTTGTACTTCTTTTTTTTCTGTTCATTGTGCTTAACCCTTACAGACAGTTTGGCAAATTTTAGAAGTTATTAATTCTTCATTTTTTTGATCATTTTGGCTATGTTCATGCATATGGCAGAAACTTTGGCAAGATTGTGTATTTTTGTTTGATTTTGGAATTTCCAGCTCAGCTCCTACAATAAGTCTAAAATACACTGTGGAAACTAAAAAATTACATTCAGACTGTTCAGTGCAAAAAATGTTCCTTTGAGACCCATTCAAACTGACATTTTTGATCCCACAGCCATCAAAGCATAAAAACAGGCATTGTTTAATTTTTGGGTGTCAATCTGGCCAATCATTTTTACTATTTTCCACACAATGATGTCATTTTTACCATATTTGGCATACAGAGAAAATACGTGCTAATTCCACTAGGGGCACTGTCACAATCAATGTTGTTACAAATCACTGACATATCTCAGGCTGTGATCATTCAAAAAATCTCCTTTGCACGTAGTCTGTTGAATTATTATTATTATTATTATTTACATCTCAAGACATAGAGGCATCATGACAAAAACCTGGCATTTAAAGGGTTAAAATTCTGGAAATTAATGAATATTTTATATGTGTGTGTGTGTGTGTGTGTGTGTATGACTAATGGGTTAGTCTTATATAAATATAAATACATAAATACACACATATTTATGTATTTATATTTATATGACTAACCCATTAAATCAAATTATTCAATTTCATGAAAATATGACAGCAGACAGCCAAAGCTAAATTGGAAAATATCAGTAGACGCTTTGAATGCTGTAAATAAAAAAGGACATTTTATAAAGCCCCTGTCCAATTGACAGCCCAAAACTCAGAGAGATATAATTTATAATATTATTATTCAAACAACTAATCCATGATCAAATAATAATTGCTGATTAATTTTATTTTGATTAATGTGTTAATTGTTCTGCTATATTTAGGTTGACGTCAGAGCAAGATGGAAAGCTGCAGGTTCCAGCTCAGAACATTTTCAATCTAAGGTGTGGTCAGCAGGCAGATAGCAATAAAGGTAAGCAAACAGAACAGAGCATTTGAAGATTTGATGACGTGACGGTATATTTGAATTAGCATTGCCATGATAGAACAACTTGAAGTTGATGAAAAAAATCTCTCTCCACAGACTTCTCATCAACTTCAAAGCTTGCCACTGTTTCCAGAGAGGCTGAGAGAAGCAGGGAGAGGAATGAAACAGATTACCATGGCAGCATTTCACAAATTGACAAGAGAGGTACACACACAGTGTACATACACTGTACACACACACACACACACACACACACACACACACACACACACACACACACACACACACACACACACACACACACACACACACACACACACGCACACACACGCACACACACACAGACATTGTCCTGGATGCAGCAGTGATGCTACGTCTACATGAGTCTAATAAACCTTAGGAGAAAACAGAAGGAATTGAAAGAAAGTGGAATCTCTGTGTTTTGTGGAGGATGGGAGCACCTGTAGCAGCTGCTAGATGATGACGGCATCTAACAATTGCTGAAACTATGTCTCTGCACTGAGATAATTGGAAGTAAGGGCCGGGACTCTGAGTCAAGATGCGGGGAAGTAAAGTTTAGTAATAAGCAATTCTTCGACCTCCCTCTCCCACTAATCTTCATCATTCAGTTGCACTGTAGCAATTTTCTCAGCTCAACTACCTTGAGTAATACTGTGTACAGTTTCAAAGCAGGACTTACAGACACAAAAAGATTTTTCCACCAATTTTTTCAGTTAAGTGAACAGAATATTAATAAAGCTGTTCTCAAAGAGTAAAAACAACTGACTCTCAGATGTTCAAGTAGGGTTGAGCAATATATCAGTGTAGTAATATTTGACTAGATTACGGATGTCAGTTTTCGTTAATTTTACTTATGCGATGCAGATAATCACTAACCAGTAACTATCTGAAACTTTCTGAAAACATTGGAGGCAAGAAATATATAATTCATTAAAATAACAATTGGTTTATATCTAACAAGCGCTGCTTAGTTTTACTTTTTGATCCCAGTTTTTCTGGCCTCTGATTTAACCGTGCAGGAAGTAGTATGGCACCGAATTCCTGTTCGCAAACTCTCACTATTACAGCTGAAGAGGCCGTTAAATTATGTTTTTGAAGACATTTTAGGAGAGAAACAGGCAGTGCAGTTACATAATCTTGATTCATTTCTAATCAGCACTGCCTTGTTTTACCATTTGGTTGGATTTTGTTTCGAGTTTGAGAGACAGGTAGAGGGACAGGTGTGTCGCTTGATCAACTTCCCTACTCTTTAAGTCCACAGTGGTGGGATGGTTGGGGGTTAATACAAAAATGCAAAAGTACAGCCTGTAGTTTGTATATTTGCTGTAGGGGAGGAGGGATACCTATGCACTGGTTAGATGGAGGGAAGTTTCTCTTTTATATATCTCTTTAAAGATTGAAAAAGCTTTCTCCCAGTGTTTCCTTTTGTTGCGATTAATATTCCAGCATTTTCAACGAAGTGAACAGAATGTTTATAACACAGTTCTCAAAGAGTAAAATAACTTTAGACACTTTATATTCAAGTAGGGCTGAGCAGTGTATCAATATTACTTTGAAATCCTAGATATCATCTTAGATTATGTTTATCTTAATGTCATTAGTGTTACCTTTTTCTGGTTTTGAAGGCTGGATGTAATTTTCTGAACAGGTTGTTCTAGCTGTTCTATCATTTGCCTTTACCCACTTAGTCATTATATCAACATTATTGATCATTACTTATCACAAATCTCATTGTGTAAATACCTTATGAAAGCAATGATCATCAGCCCTACAGTATTGTTGCAATTTCAATAACACCATATTTAATTTACTTCAAGCCCTAAGTTCAAATGAAACTTTATTATTCCAACAATGGAACTGACTTGCTCAGGGGGAATTAAGATACACAAAAATAAAACCCCATTATTGTTTGAATTAGGAATTACAAAGGCAGACCCTAAACCTTTTGCTGAATGAATCCTAAATTAAAGAATGACAGTAAACACAATAATGAACTCAGAGCCCATTAAAAGGGAACACACTGCTCACAAATACCATCCCATCACTCTGAAATGATTGTATTCCTGCCAACTGCACCAAATCCTGAACAAGGTAGTGAACATACACACTGTGTATACAGCCTGACTCCCAGTGGAGCTCATTAAAGCAGTGAGGCTGAAAAAGATCACTGAGATTCTTTGGAAATGGTGCAGACATTCACAGCTTTGGGACCCAAAAGGTCATTAACATCACCTTGACTGTAGATGACACAAGCAGAGGTCAGGGGAAAACTAAGTTAGAGCAAACTACATGCTACAACAGGGAAGCACCCGCAGTGGTTTTCCTGTTAATATTGATAAACTGAAATCAAAAAAAAATATTGAAAAATCCTCAGAGTGTCAAACTTGTAGTGTTGATGGTGACTTTAGAAAGTTTGCACTTTGACCATACACTTATCTTTGGACTGTTTATGCTCACAGTGGGGTCACTGGAGGCCCACTGTGAGCAAATGTCCAAGGGTTTCACCGCACACAGAGCAGAAAAATGTAGAGGGCAAATGAGTAAACTGAATGGGAGATGTTTTAAGTTTTGTGAATAATAGCAAATAGGATGATATAGTAGCACAGAAATTAATAAATTACTCTGCAATCATTTTTATGTAAAACATATTTGATTTGATTGCAAAATATTATTTAATGTGTGTTCCAAGTGTTCCACCATACACACGGCATTGAGGCACACATATAATTCCATATTCAGTGTTTCAGGCTTGGTGCACCACCAGGCTGAGACCCCCCACCAGGCCTAAACATTTGCAAGGTTTATGTAGGACGCCAAAGTACACTGTATTTTTTCACCTTAGGAGTTAGAAGTCATGACCCACCCTATTCAGCCTCTGATTGGCCAGTGCTTTGTGCCTTCAGTAGTTAGATTGTGTTGTAAGAGTGGTGTGGCTCCTTTACAGACCAGGCAATGTGTGTATGTGTAAGCGTATGGTGTGAGTGGTCAAACGAAAGCGAGCAAGCGGGTGATTCGAGTGTCAGTGAATGCATCAGAATATACAGAGCAGAGCAGAGAAACAGGCCTTCACCGAGCAGTAAAGTGGTTAGCTTAGCAGTAAATGTGCAGTGTAAGTTACAGTTTTCAGTAAATAAATTCTGCTGTTTCTCAAGACCAAGTGGAGCTTGGTGAGTTGCTTTCCAGCTGCTGGTTCAAGTGAAGGAAGGGAACCCCGAAGTTACTTCGGCTATGGCAGTAAACAAATCTCCCCTGTGCTCTCTGACTGCCGTCCAGGTCGCTGAAGCCGTAAGGGTTTACAATTGGTTAGGTTAAGGGTAAGAATGTTAGGCAGCCAATCAGACACAGAGAAGGGCGGGTCATGCCTCCTGCTTAGGGCTCTGCTAACTTAACTGTGGATAAATTAATATAATGGTGAGGCATCTCTAGACTTTCCAAAGTGCATGGATTAAACTCTGATAGAGAACTGAGTCATTTTGAGTCAGTTGTGTTACGCAAAAAATATTTTATCCACTGTTTTAGCGTGGCAATCACAGACAGAGGGGGGAGGCTCTCTGCTTCAAGCTGCAAAGCAAGTCAGGCATGAAGTTACAGACACAAGGCAGTGAATCGTCTCAATATTCAAAATAAAACATCCTGTGCAGATCATTTTGCTTTACTAAATTGACTATGGCAAGCTCTAACCTAAGGACGTATACATGGGTCGACAATGTTGTTTTTACTCTCACTACCAGAATACGGGATTGCAGGTTTAAATTTCCGCAGCAGCAAAAAGGCAAAGGAGGTCATAGGTCAGCTAAATGACCTAAGTGCCTCCATCCAAAAAGAAAAAACTGTGTGAAACAAAGCCCAATTTATTCACTTTTTTTCTCAACTGAGCCGGGTAGCAAACATGAAGATCAGAAAGGAGAATGATGCTGTGGTGAAATTTCTCAAAGCCAAGAAAAGAAGAGCAGCAGTGAATTCTGCACACTTTGCTCATGATGTACTTCTATTTCTTTAATTTACGGTTATTCAGACATCCTCTCCTTGCTGTGTTCACTTTGTTTTAAGTTTTAATATACAGTGAACAAAAATTTGAATGCAAACTTGCTGATGCCCTGTGCCATCAGACTGAAGCCAACCACACGAGTAAGTCCTTCCAGGCATAGCCTCTGTTAAGTGTTTTCAGTGTGTACCACCGGGCATGAAAAAAAATCTAGGGGAAACACTGCATATTGTTATGTATTGTTATGTTTATTCCACAGGGTAAGCAAACCATCATCTCTAGCCATGTAGAATCATTATTTTTTGGCAAGTGAAAAGAAAAAACTTGAAGTCTTCCAGAATTTCTGTCCACTGACTGACATCTCACGACCACAGTGACCCTGATGACATGCTTTAAGCACCACTTACCAGGGAACGCTTGGGAACTGCTGAGACAGTGTGAAGCACTTTCAGTCGCCACAGATAAAGGCTGCGCTTCAACAGGGCATTTACCCACCAAGTATCACCTTCTGTGTTCACAAGTGCGGTGCACTCCCAGCATTCCCAGCATTCCTTGGTGAGGAAGCATGTGAGGAGAAAGGAACTGCTCCTTCCAGCACCTGCTCCAAACACTTCATAACCCCGCAGCCAGAAAACCTAGCTTTAACCTCGTGTCACGCAGCACTGGTGCCTGCTTTACGCCTACCCTCTCCACTTTTAGAAACACCAGATAAGAGGAGAAACTGACGGAGGAGGAGGCAGAAAGAATTCCCTCAGACTTCCTAAGCTCCTGCTGAGTTGAATGTTTCTCTCTCTAACTCTGGAAGAAACAACAGAGAGAACCTTTCTTTTAAAACAAATGCTTCAATCTGAGCTCTTTTCAGACATCTTCAACAACCTCTCAATTTTGGTGCATAAAAGCAGCAGCAGCTCTGTTTTGCTAAGAAAATGAAAGCCATAAAACTGTGCATCTCTCCTCAGCCACCACTCTGTTGTGTCTCTGCTATTAGGCTGCCTTGCCACTGAATGCCTGACTCAACATATGTTCAACCTCAAACAGAAATCATGCAGGTTTGATGCACAAATATTTCAGCACTATTGCTGCAGCAGGTTAAGCACAGGACTTTTCCCTCACAGAACAACAGGTCTGACGGTGGGCAAGATACACTAGCTGCCATACTACTGACACAGAAGCTCTGCTCTAAGATGCTTTGGAGCAGAGTCACCAGCAGCAACTTGATCTCTGTCAAAGGAAAAAGCTCCACCGCAGCATTTTTACCTCCGGACAGAGCCTCACTAGCTGTTCAGTTTCCTACAGCGAGTCTCTCTTCCCCAACTCGTCCAAGCTATTTTGCTTTGTTCTTTTCAACGGTCTATTGCTTGGTCCCTTGGAGTGGTTGTTATCCCGTTGTTGATAGTATACATACACTTATACATATACATATATACACATATACTGCTGTTCTGCGTGGCTCTTGGACTAAGGGGTTGGCATGCCTACCTGATCACACAGCTGGGCTGCAGTTGAATAGCCCAAATAAGCTCCTTTCCTAACCACTTTTCATTGACCTTGATGGAAAACGTCATGAGGTCAAGGAAAGATGAGAAGGAGAATTAATCAGGAATGTGACTGTTCTAGGTTGTGTAATTATGCCATAACAGATGTGACTGATATGTGTCTGCTGTAATGAAACTGCAGTGTACCAAGAGATGGATTACATCTTTATTGTATTGGTTTTTATACTATTATTATTACTATTATTGTTGTTGGTGATGCTATTATAACTATCATTATTATTACTATTATTGTTATTAGTCTTAATTACTTTGCCCTGTGCATTTTTACCATGTTGTTTCATGCACGCTGCTATATAAACAAAGACAATCCAAAAAAAACATGACTTCTTTAAAAAGGTTTGAATTCAAATATAAAAGTGATATATGCTGCAAGCCATAAAAGTGAAACTTAACATAAAGTAAACCTTTGATAAAGCATGGTCCAGTGTATCCTATGCTAGAGGAGATGATAAATGAAGAACTAAGCCTCTGTCCTCAGTACTGACAGAATTCAAAGTCATTATCATGGCAGCCTCTTAGGTACATCCGGGTCATTTCACTTAATTAGGGACCTTCCTAAGCAAAACGTTTTTCAAAAGCAGCGCTGGTGTTAGTGTGAAAGGGGGCGTGCTGAAATGTTTAAGAGGAGACCAGATGCAGAACCAGAGTTGATGAAAGATGTTTTCTGAGTGCGATGACTTAAATTTACTGTGGCGTTTCCTGTTTCCCAATGAAGTTTTATTTAAGTTACTGTCCGCATGTTTAGTGTCTACAAATAAACAGCTAATGAACAACAATAAGTTGTTAGAGTTTGCTGACCGAGTGACGGGGATTGGATCAGGGGAACAGTAAGGCCAGTCTTCGTTCTTTAACCTGGCAGCAGAACACGCAGGCGATTCACAAACGCACACGCAACCAACTAAACTCAGATGGTCAAAAGACATAAGCATGTGAATAAAAGGAGCAGTTCATTTCAGGTATTTATTGTCTGATGATGTTTATGATGATAAATAATTATACTTATTACTTTTTGACTTGCGGGGTATGTAAGGCTACATGTAATTATATTTAATGTTTATTGTGATTTGTTGTAAAAAAAAATATATATATATTTAACTCTATTGTCTGGCTGATGATGGAAAACAGTTTCAGGTGATCATCAGTCTCAGCAATCCTCTGACTGGATGATGAAAAGATTCAGGTAGTCTTAATGTTTGCATATAGTATGTAGAAAAGTTCTGATGCTGCCATCATACCTGCTGGGGGTCTGCTATACCAAAACGTCATTTTTTTCATTCAAGACATCTGTCAGCAGTAAGCGGGACAGTGTGCATGAGTTTCTCTTTGTTTACAGCTTTTCACTTCTGGTGATGTATTTAGGTTTCAAAAATCCTAAAAGCGGTAAAACCTGTAAGTTATCCTGTAAAAGTGTAAGTATCATAACTGTTTGTTTACCATAGAGCGATCCAAAATCCAATGCAAAAATAACACAGAATTTTTGACAATGGAACCAGGGCGAAGCTAACTTCCACGTTGTCCCACAGAAAAACTTCATCCCTGGAGCACTCTATTTAGACGAACCCATAAAACTTGAAAAAAGGAAGGCAGGATCAGGTCGAGCCCAGCCAAACCAAAACTCATTTTAGCTGCTCATATCTTCACTCTCATTCTTTTGGTCACTACCCAAAGCTCATGACCTTTGGTGAGGGTTGGAGCATACACCTACTGGTACCGGCTCAGCTCTCTTTTCACAACGGTCCAGTACAACACCTGCAATACTGCTGGGACTGCACCGTTAAGCCTGTCTCACACTCCATTTTACTCTTACCAATGAACAAGACCCTGAGATACTTGAACTCCTTCACTTGGGGCAGTAACTCAGACTTGGAGGTGCTGATTCTGACCACTTTACACTCGACTGCAAATTGCCTACTTGGGACTTTGACATCGGGTCCGTGAAGATCACAAACAGAATCTGTGACAAGGGACAACCCTATTACAACGTGCTTGACTTCTTACCGAAAACACACAAACAACTCTATGTCAGGTTATATTAGGACCCGGATGGCTTGTAGCAATGGCACTCTGGTGCCCCTTACTCCAGCAGGTCTTCCTAAGAGACACAGTATTAAACCTTCTCCAAGTCCACAAAACACATGCAGACAGGATGACTCCAAAGACACCCCCACCCTTTATCTGATTGGCAACTAAACTTCCTAAGTCCTTTCTATCATTCCCAGGTTGAGAAGGCATTTGTAATGTGTGTGTATTACTGGTGACAGATCATTGATCTGACAGCCGCAGAAAAAGAATGAGTCCAGAATGGCAGCTCAAAGCACAAATGATCACAGACAGTCACGTTAGAAGCTTTTATTTGCAACTGACAGTTGACAGTTTCAACCTAATAAACAGCACAAATCTATTTAGGAAGCAAGAAATGAATAAAGGCAGCCAAAGCAAGGCAACAAGTGCTGCCAGTTTGGGTGGCTGTGATCAATGTTTATAAGAGCAACTCTTAAGAGCATAGCATGTTTTCTGTACTGGACTGAACACACATGGACACATGCCACTTTTAGAACTGCCAATAATACCCTCCAGAGAATCTCATGGCACTGGTCTGATGACAGGGATATCCAATGAGTGGTGACTAAAGGCTGAGGGGAGTGCAGTGCCTCATGTTCTCCTCCACAAGGATTAAACAGTGTTGTGGTTTAGTTGAGATTGTTTTTTGTATCCAATAACTTATCCCTCCTTTCGAATTGGCTGTCTGAAGAATGAAGCTATTAAAAGTGTGACTCTGCTAAAATAAATCCTCCCTCATGAATCAGTTCTGTCAAATCTGTTACGTTAGAATTGTTTTTCACATACCATACTACATACCATACAATCTAAGGATGTCCTTCTGAATGCTAATTTAGTTTTAATCAAGTGTTCTCTTCTTTAAAAGCACCCAAAACATATCTGGGTGCTCCTTTGTTTTCTAACAGTGCATTTAGACCAGGTCTGGAGGACCAGGGGCCTCATGTACAAAGACTTGCTTGGATTTCCTACTGAAACATGGTGTACGCTTAAATCCAGAAAACGTTGTCTGCACAAAAAAATCCACATGTATGAAACTGTGCACACGCATGAATCCAAGCACATATAGGAGTACCAGACTCCTCCCTCTCCATGCCTCCATTTAAACATGCAGATTAATGTAAACAGGCCCTGCATGTAGGATTCCCCTCCCACCATCAGATAACACAAACATATGCGATGACTAAAACTGGGAAGAAGAAGAATTTTTCAGAATGCCAGTTGGAGATGCTCCTCAAGCATATTTTATGTGCAAAATGGACCTACAGTTTCCACTTGTTAATTTTACACACCACTTACATGAATCACACACTTTTGTTGTAAATGAACGCAGCAGTGCACGGGGAAAAGTCGAGGCTGATCAAGTCATTTCAAACTTTACACACGTGTTAATACACAAATTAATTACTTTACACACAGAGACAAACAGGGGCTTGTTGGAAAGCTCGTAATCTGTAGTTTAAACAGCAAAAACAGCAAGTTACTAACTTGAACCACTGACAAGTAATATGCTGTGAGGACAGGATGATATTCGGGGGCACACATGCTCAATGCGCGTCAGGGGGATTAATATTAACACAATTAAACAAATAAATTATTTATTCACCGAAAAGCCACCCATCGCGCACCGTGCCAGCTTGTAGCCTGTTCCCAACCAAACTGCTTGTTAGAATGAATGAATCGTGTGTTGATGTACGCCACCTTGCTACAATGTTTGTTAACTGCATTTGCGTATTACATATTGTCTGTTAATTGATTTAAATGAAAATGCTTCTTGTTAATATAAATATATTCACCCTGTGATGGTGCTTTTATAGCAATGTGTGTGCAGTCGATAGCTCCGATTACAAACAGGAATTTGATAGACCTGGCTGACATGCGGATAATTGCGTCCTACACAGCTGGGATGGCTCGGCTCAGGGTCGACTAGCAGTCCCGATCGGTCGGCCAGCTCCGTCTGGCATGACCCTGTTGCTAGGAGGTCCAGTGTGGTCAACACCTGTATGGACAGCGCAGGGTACCTCGCAGCTTTAGGTGTAATTGTTGTTACATTATTTTCTGCACCATTTTGCGCATGCTTTTATATCCACTCGTCTAATTGCCGACAGGTGGATATGTTAAAAGGTCATCAGTGTTTCTCTGATGGGCACATCACTCAGAGGAGTAGTTGTTTTGACATTAACAGTTTCTCAGCATCACCTCTAAGTGTTGCCAACGGATCAAAAGCAGTAGAAACATGTGTATGCCAGCCATGAAGTTGCCGTGGAGCATCACACATTTCCATGGTTATTTCATGTGTTCATACATCTGAACATGAGCATGGAAAAGGGCGTACGCCACGTTTTTGTACGTACGCACTCTTTGTACATGAGGCCCCAGGTCTTCACAACTCCGAGGAAGAAGGGTAACTCCACTTTGGGAGATCGCTAAATCACTAATTATCTTGTTTCTTTCCAGCAACTGCAGCAGACATTTCAGCTTTCTTCTTCACGTTTTCCACTTTTTACAATTGTGGGATTTTGAGGGGCTCGTGTAGCATTGCACAGTTTAAAATCTCATCACACGGCCTTGGATAGTCTCTTGACAATTAAACTATTGACTAAAGGTGCTGTGTCTCACTCTCACTTTCAGAGCTCTTCATCTAAATCATTTCAGTAAACTTGGCAGCAGGAACTGGGTATTGAAATTACAGATGTAGAATAGAAACTTGTATTGAAAACATTCACAGCAGTTCAATAAATGCTAGGCATGCTTTGATACAATTCAAATTTGTATATAGATTCCATTTCTCTCCCACTAGATTCAAAAATGTTTAAAGATACTTTACCTCTATGTGTGGAATTTCAAAAGATTGCAGTACTCTTTAACATCAAGTCTTTCAGTGCCACAAGTTGCAATTTTTGGGGGTCATTCTATTTTATATCTTTCTGTCCACACTGCTAGCGAAAAAATTGCTGCTACAATTTTGGAAATCTGAAAACCCACTGACATTTGATATGTGGCTGAAAGAATTTGCTATTTGCTATTTACTATGTCAAACAGGGAGAACCTCTTTCAGAAAATCTGGCAACCACTCATTAATCTGATTGTAAAATTGAATTGAATGGTTAATGGTCTAACAGGTTAATTGTATCAATATATCATATGTCAATAACCTGCAACTCGTGATAAGGTATGTGTTTTTTTTCTTGTCTCTGTGTTATCACAAATGTCCTGATTAGATTTTTTTTCCTTTTTATTGTTGTGGTTGTTTTTTGCTCGTTTGTTTGTTTGTGCATTGGCTGTTCTGTTTTTTTTCACTGAATCATTATACTGCCCTATAAAATTATAAAATCAATAAATGGATGTTTAAAAAAAGTGATCCCTTCTTAAAAACATTGACAAATACTCACCATAGCATAGCAATGCCCCAAAAGGACACAAGTGTAATAGCTAGTGCTGAACTATTAGTTGTTTTGTGGATACAAAATTATCACGATTTAAATAACAATTGCTAGGACAAATAGAAGTCAAGCTGCTTTTCCTACAAACAGCTTCTGTGTAGGTCCCTTAGAACTGGACATAACCTGTGCATACACCGGATGCACTTTTTCAGCTTTACAGTGAAATATTAGCATCACTCTGAAATTAATTTCAGCCAATGACAGACCGGTTGGATGATGCTTCAATTATGCGACTTCAATTTGTTGAAATAGGTGAAATTTGCCTTGGTTTCAGCTATTGTCAGGATTTGTCTCGGGGAGAGCATCATCCACGCCTGTTAAAGTGGGATGAATTTTACAGTTTTTTTTCAAATTTGTTATACAATAATAAATGACGCAGAGCAGGGGTTAAGTGCTACTGGAGTGCACAGGGACGATGCTCAACTGCCTTTTTTTCTCCAAGTGAGGACACAGAAGAATATTTCCAGTTCACATAATCTGGTTGATACTGAAATACATATTTTAAACGCACTTGAAGATCCCATCGTTACTTAAGTGCATGTCATGCAAGTAAATTAATTAAAACAAAAGGAATGATCAAAGTTTGAGTTATCATATCATATATCTAAAGTGTGGCAATTGATTCACGATGTCGACTCATGCACTGAGTAAGAAGAAAACGTTTCACCTTAAAAGTTATGGGTAGCTGCCGGTGGTAGTGTTGGAGCGGCACAGTGAATTTAAATGTTCTTCTCTCAGTCTTTAGTTGCTAAAACTAGTAAAGATGAGAATGCAGAAAAACATCCTTCCATTTTATAGTTGTAGTTGACAAATGTTTGTATGTAAACCTGCCACCACAGGAACAGTAGTTACATGCTACTGTTGCTGAGGCTGCAGTGTTTCTAGCTTCACCTTTCAGTATCAAATCAGTGAGCTCAATACCCCAACAGAGGGATGATGGAAAAATGGCCCGAAAAAGAGCAGTTCTATTGACACCATTCACAATTTTTGACAATGGAAACAGAAAAATAACTGTTCCAATGTGTAACACATAGAGCTGAACTGAAGTAACCTGGACTGCTTGGAGGAAAAAGGCTTAAACATTTTCCTCAAATTGAGCCCAAATATAGAACAAGTTGAGACAGTCTAAGTAAATAAGATATGACTCATCATTGCAGCCTGTCCTGTGTAAATAATCAAAAAGTCTGATCTATTGTGGACCCTGCACACATTTCATTTCCTCTGCAAGGGAAAAACCTTGGAAAGCAACAAGCAGCAATAAATACAGAGAGAGGCAGAACAGGGAGGAAGTGATTAGTAGGCAATGCACGGGATTTCAACCTTATGCATGTTCTGGATCTCGTCCACTGGCTGGAAGTCTCTCCAGTTGGCCAACAGTTTAGCTCTATTCCACTGAGGCACTTTATCTGTCCTGCATATGGCAAAGCAGACAAGACAGCAATCCACTGTCTATCTCTTGTTTCTGTTCCATTCTGCCATCCAGATATTTACTGCAGTAACTGAATGAGCTGGTACCATCCTACAGGAGGAAACTCCTGTAGGCTTGCCCAAACTGTCTGGTCTGACACACTGTGGTGTTCTAGTTAAGAGCAAACAGCCATCCATGCTAAACTATAATATGCTTTAAAATCACATTAATATTCCACTGCTGTTGAATACAAAGAGCTGTCCTTCACTGTCGAAAACACTGTAAATCCTTGTTTGACTCTATAATAAAGACAAAATTACACAAAAATTATCAACTGGTGATGCTACAAAAACAACTATATGTTTAGCCTCCTTTAAAAGCGTTGATGTTCAGAGTGGTGACTTTGAAACCTTTCATTTTTCCACTCTGTTAGCAAAATCTGCACTCCAGAAATATATAAAGAAGACCCTCACATAAAACTAGTCGGCCTCTGCTGTAGAAAGATACAAATACTTTTTGAAAATGGTGCAACGTGACCAGAGAAAGCAGAAAAGGACACTACTCAAAAGGTAGAAAACCTACAACGAACAGAATGCTACATGCCTGATAGATAGACAGTTCAACAGTGAGCTAAAACATGTTTTTGAAAACATTTGAGGAGAGGAATAGGCAACTCAGTATCAGAATCTTGGTTTATGTTTGAGCAACGCTGCTTAGTTTTACTGTTTGATCTCCCTTTTTTTAGCCTCTGTTTTCACTGTGCAGGGAGCAGCATGAGCTCACTTCCTGTTAACAAGCTCTCGCCATTACGGCAAAACGGGGCATTTTATTATGTTTCTGTAAACATTTTAGGTGAGAAAAAGGCAGCACAGTAACATAATGCTGATGAATATTTGATCAGCATTTTTTAAGATTTCAGTCAGAGTTTTAGAGACAGAGAGGGGCAGGTGTCACCTGACCCCAGGTCACCTGATCGGCTGTATACTATTTGTGTACACGGTGGTGGCAGCAGGGTTGGCAGGCATTATGAAAATGTACAAGTACAACTTGTAGTTTTAGTAAAAGTCCAAAGAGCCAGTGAAACACCACCCAGTTATTTTCTGGGGCGGGGGGGTTACCACAGTTCATCTACTCATACTACCCACATTTTTTTCAAACAAAGCTAATATTAAAACAGCATAGCCACAATTGACTATGGGACGCACCCCAGGACTTGATCAACCCCCCGCAGGGCCTTCCTTGGGTGAGCGTGTCTAGTGATAATGGCCGAAACACCTAATCATCCTGGGGTCCACTACTGATGATGTGTCCTAAAATTGAAGATAGTTTAAACATCCTAACAAGCCAGTGTGTCAGAGGAAGCCCTTGTATAATTCTTTAATTCTTATACTCTCACTCCTCTTTGCTCCTTCCCCTTTTCACAAGAATGGGGATAAGGGGAGGCAGAGCGACAGCCCGATCTGGCTGGGGAGGATATAGTCCAAACCGACATACCTCCCTGGCTCTGATTCCTCTCTTTCTCTCTTTCCTTTCGTGTACAGCCCGTAACTTCTAGTCGTGCAGCTTATCTTGACCTTCCCACTGAGTCTTGGCAGCGTGTTTCAGGTGTGCAGTTAAGGGATAGTAACAGCTAGTCCTACATCACAGATCTGGCTGAAAATGGACAAAGTATGCCTTAAACCGAAAGTAAGAAAAAGCACAACTTGCTGATCGTACTGCCAATTAATTTACTAAATGCAACAGATTACTTATGTTAGACTTACTGCCTTAACACAGAGAGCTCCACCCCTCACAGCCTGCGTACCTTACACCAGCAGCCTCGTGATCTATTTTGCTACAGAATCATGAGTGCTTAGTTGCAGGCGTAGGCCTCCTCCTGCAGAGTACGCCTCTGCTGCTTGCTCATCTGTCTGACTGGATGAGGGAATCACAAACAGTTTTAACGCATTTTCATTTTCTTTCTCTGTGTCACCTCCTGGGGGCCTTGTGTCCCCAATCCACCCTCCTCAGTCCTGTCTGCTGGTCCTCTGATTCACCCCTGTACGCTGCCACTCACTGGACAACTTTTATAATTCACTAGCCCCGGCCAACTGCCCTCCCTGTCGTCTCTGATGAAAGAAATAATCTGCTGCAATGGCCAACAGACTGAGCACACACACCCTCGTACATATTCTGTTCATGACATCATCTCGGAGCTATTTAGCAGAGGACCATCTCTCTCCCCTTTTCTATTTCACCGTCCCCTTCTCCTCTTCCTCTCTCTTCAGCCCTTCTTTTCTTTTTTCTCCTTTCTCTTCTTTTCACTCACTCACTGTCAGTAGTAACGTTGGACCGCTGTCTAATATATGCTAAGCTGCTGCTGCCATGGTAACCCCGGTGCAGGATTTAGACCCAGTTCAGGACTGGAGGGGGCGGGCGTGTGTGAGGGGCAGGTGGAGGGGCTGGGCAGCTGTAACTGTAATCCCCCAACCTCCAAAAAATATAACATACAGCAGCACACATTTGCAAAAACAGACAGATGTACACAAGTATATAGCCAGTGGCACACGCACAACGCACGCACGCACGCACACACACACACACACACACACACACACACACACACACACACACACACACACACACACACACACACACACACACACACCACACACACACACACAGCACTAATCCAGCTGTGGGAATAAACCCACTCGTGCTGCCTTAGCAATAATGTGAGGGAGAGAAGCCATTGGCTACCTGGTGGCATGGGAACAGTTGTGTGTGTAGCTGTGTTTTTCAGTGTGTTTCAGACGAAGCTGCAGGAGTCTGACTGTGAGTGGTGACTAACAGAAATAGTAAGGAAATAACTAAATGAGTCACAGCCTTCATTTCCATCTCTGATTGTACAATGTGTCAAAGGAGATCCCCAGGATGTGCTCGAGATTAGTTATACCTCAGAGAGTGTAACAAATGTAATGTAGAGAAGAGACATCTCAGCAGCCCCTGATAGCTGCTGTGGGAGCTGGCCGTGCACGGGGAAACATGGCGAGAAGCCCCTACCATCAAAGAATAATGACTGTTTGTTGTGTGTGCATTTACTGCCTGCACATGTCACAGCAACGTTTATGCTAAAACATCACTGTGAAGCGTGCATGTGTTTTAGTCCAAATGGGTTTTTGTGAATGTACGTGCTTGAGGGTGTGTGTGTGTGTGTGTGTGTGTGTGTGTGTGTGATGACAGTGCACGGGCATGTACAGCTGTAGCAATGACGTAACGAGCTGAAAGCTGATACATTTGGCCCCTCGGTGGAGACAGCGGTTCTTGGAGTTGACTGGCTCCGTCAGTGAGGGCGATCTGAATGAGGGGTTTCCAGTGGTGACGGTTAGTGATGGCTGTCGCCCAGTTGCTATGGGCTGACGGGGTGTGGGTGGGGGTTAAATAGGGGGTGGGGTGGTGACTGTGCAAACTCACCCTATCGGCTCAGCTATAGCACTCAGGCACGTCTACCGATGCCTCCCCCTCCTCCCCTGCATGCGCATACCCTGGTGTCATTTCTCCTTGAGGCATAGAGGAAGCCAAGTAACACCCCCCTTCTATCATCAACACACACTCCGGCACATGCACACGCACATGCACACTCTACACTGGCACTGCTACACACATAAAGCAGATTCTTCAACTGTCAAAACCTGAGTGTTTGCCTCACATACAGTTAGAGTACTGATAGAGGAAGACACACACACACACACACAAACACACACACACACAAAGCATATAAGAACATAGGCTCACACACACATATATATTCATACACATGTACACTCACATTCATACTCTCACCATGCCCCCTACTCTGACTATAAACAAACTAGCATGCTCACCAAACCACAACCCGAGGTGTGGTCCTCCACAAACACACACTCTGCTTTCTCTCTCACTCTGACTGAAAATGGGCCAGTCCGTTCCTGATGGTGTGTGTCCGCCTCATCCCGTGCTCTTACCTGTCCAAGATGTCATGGCTGGACGTGGCTGTGGCTCCCAGCAGTCCTAGTGCTGCACTCCCCACCGCTGCGGCAGCCCCGCTGCCTGCCTCCATGATACTGACTCACTGCAATGAGCAGCCTGCCAGAGAAGCAGAGAGGGAGGGGAGGAGGGAGGGAGGGGAGGAGGAGGATGTGAAGAGGTAGATCAGGAGGGAGAAATAGGAATGAGATTAAAGAAATCACATGTAGAGGCAAGAGGGAGAATGACGGGAGGAAAAAGTGGGGAATTATGAGAGAGGAGACAGGACTGTGAAACAGTGAAGTGAAAAGGGAGAGGAGAAAATGAACGGAGAGATTGACATGGGAGCAGGATGAGAGAGAACAGGGAGAGAAATAATCGTTAATTGTGTGTGTAGTCTGTAGATCAAATAAGTCATGCTGATGGAGCTTTGCAAAGCAGGGTTTCACTTTGGTGTTAACACATGGAGATTCTGGCACACACACTCTAGTGTGAATTAACAGTCAAACACCAACACTGGCTCCTCTGAAGTCCTGTGGTGACTGCACTCTCTGACATCTCTTTCAACCCAAAATATCAACGGTCAGATCAATACTTTCCAGCCAATCAGTGTTTCATTTCAAAGGCATTTTCTTCCATCTTATCTACAACAGTACTGTGTGCAATTGACTGACTTACTAACATGTGTCATAAAAAATAGACAAGTCCAGTGCTGTTTTTTTGTAAGTGAATCAGGAGTCCAAACAGACAGATACTTCCTTATACACAGGGTGTAATTTACATGTCACAGCAGCAGAACACACGTGAACCACGTGGTACAAACAATAGCGTAAAATGAAATGTCAAACACAAGTATGTCCTTTTAAGCACATATATACAACTGCAGTAAGGTATGCAAAATGACTGTGATTATATGTTATAGATTAAAAAGATATATCAGTATAAGTATGTGATTGTCAGTCCAGTTAGTGACTCCAGTAAGCCTCAGGCCTCCCAGTCCATGTCCTATGTCCACACTGCAACAAAGCGTGTTGAGTGTAACTGGTTGATGGTCACCAGCAGGAATAATCTCCTAAACCGCTTGGTGAAACATTTTAGGGATATAGGTCTCTGATGCACCTCTCTTCTCAACCTGCAGATTGGGGACAGGGTGGGAGACTTTCAGGATGCTAACCTACTGGACAGCATCCTCGTCTCCATCACCTCCTCCAGAGAGCCCAGCTAAACTTCTCCTATCACTCAGTACGTTTCCAAACACAGTTAAGTGGAGCTACGGTTACAGCTCCATTAGGCCAATTAATTGGACTACTGTCCTTGTTCCAGTATACAAGCATCGGGAGAGAATCCATTTATTAATGGAAGTACGTCCCACTCCGCCACAGTAGGTGGAGATATGTTCCCTTCCAGCTAGTTGCTATTGGAAGGGAACATATCTATTTGGTATGTGACCTATTATGTCACATACCAAACAAGTTAGCAAGCGGCAAATGGGTTGCATGTCCAACGGTGACAACATGGATACCTTTTTGGTGCTGTACATTTTGTACGTACTCTACCCTTTACTTGGTGCCTTTGTCTTATTTTGTTTCGTAACCTTTTCCTTAGAAAAAAGTTTCTTAAAACATATAGGAAAGCTGTATAGGAAGGAAAATTGACTTGACTTTTGTTTTTCCTGGCTTTCTTCTATGAATTTACGCTGTTAGACTACTGGGTAAAAGCCTGGCGTGGGGACTATGAAGCATGGGCAGAACACTTTGGCCAGTTCAGGTCCAGTTGAGGTGCATACAGGAAAGAGTAAATCAACCCAAAGTGCATTAACTAGGTGTCGAAGTCCAGCTTCAGGAAATTTGACTAACATGTTCACATGTGTTTTAAAAGTCCAGTTTTAGTCAGACTAACACAATAATTTGACTTTTTCTTACATCATGTGAACATACAGATTAATCTGGTCTTTTCTACTTGTCCTCAGGCTGCAGCTCCAGCTCACGGCAGCATTGCGGGCAGCACTGGCCACCACAGACTGGTAGAATGTGTGGAACATCCTGTTGAAGCTTCTAAAGGAAACAGAGCTGGCTCTGGTCTTTCTGGTAGGGGTCTTGTCTTCTCGAAGCCCAAAGTGTCACTCACTTGTGAAAACCTAGAACAACGAAAGTTTGGAATTTTTGCTTTTTGCTTTTAAAAAATAAATTATCAAAATAGGAGTTCCCCAGAAATAAGTCCTAAAACCCAAAAATCTGTTAGCATTTCAACACTCCTGGCCCCTTGTCTCAAATTCAATGGTTTTGTTGAATGTGCTTTTGCCTTAGATGCCTAAAATAAGGTCTGTGGTTAACACAGGCTGAAGAGACAGCCATGTTGTGGTTGCACCGCCAAGCCAAAGAGCCGTAGAGTAGTTTGTCTATAGCTTAATGTTAGCTTTTAATTTTTGTTCACTATACAAAATGTGTAAATATCATAAAAGTTTGTTTCCAATCCAATAGAAAAATCTCACAGGCCTTTACTACAGAAAAATGTCATCCCCAGGGCACTCTATTGTTGCTTTTCATTAGTGATTCCATCATCTGTATGAAGATAAACGTATTGTTTCAGCACTTAAGAAGGGTGGCTCTTTTTTGGCCTCAAGATTTTGCTTCGGAGTTAGTGCTCTTGACTATCAATCTTCTCTTTGGTACAGAGAGCTGTAGCCATGCAGGCAACGACACAGAGCAAGAGAGACTTAGCACTGTGAGGTTGTAAGATAACATTATCTCCTTTCTTTTGCTTAGAAGTGCTGAATTCACAGCTCACAGCAACTTAGTACAACACAGTCTCTGGATTTTGTTTGCTATCTAATGTTGGCAAAAAATGTTTGCGCATTTGCGTTCCATCACTAGTACATTTAGCTTGTTTAATATTTAATATGAACGTCACTGTCACAGTGAGCGTCCAGCTGAATCCCGTTCAAACTTTAAAACTTAATATGGAAAAAAGCTCAATCATCGAATATTTGTACTGTACTGCCCAATTCGATTCCACTGACATAAATCTCAGTCAGGTACTCAGCAACTTAGAACCACGTTTTCTCCTAGAGTCTGGTATAAATCTGTTAATACATGAGGAGGAGGCCACATCACTTTTTGTAGATTCATCATCATTCTTTGTACACACACTACTTTCCACACAGTCCATACGTTGCTAACTGTTGTTTAAGACTGTGATTAAGGTTAGTTTGGGACTATCAACAGTGCTCATCTCCTACCCACTGAGTCGTCAGTGGACCCATAATCACAGCTGAGAACGCGCTCTTGGGTATTATACTAGTGCTATAATATGAGCCACCACATGACATCCTCCTAAACAAATCCAAATGTGACGTTGTCAGCAGACAAAAATAGATGACAGCAGGAATGACCCAATAAAACAAGGGGAGAGAAAGGTCCACACAGCCTGTTTTTCTGTGGCAGTCAATGGTTATGCGCTGTAATCCCAGGAGGATGACGCCAGGAGGAGAGAGATGGAAGGAAAGTGGGAGGAGGCGCAGGAGGAGAAAGCGTGGGAGGAGAGGATCCTTACAGGCCACACTGAAGCAGCTGGTTCTACATCTGACAAAGGCTTGCTGGGCACACGTAATCCCCAGAGCTCACTGTGCTGCGCTATTTAGACAAAAACGTCTTTATATCCTGTCTATAATAATAGGAAAAGACATACATACACAAGAGAGACCATAAATAAAATATATCCAGTCTAAAATAAAGACTCATTTCCTTTTACTGTGACGGGAAATCCTCTAAAATGCTGATGTTCATTTCACATCTTTAAAGGGATACTTCCCTAAAATTTTCAACCAGCTTTGTATCAAAACATTGTGGGCGGTGGGTGTGGAGATGAACTGCAAACTAAAGTGCTTTCCATTTAACTAGTGCCTAGATATGCATCCCCCCTGGCAAAGCCCTGACATAATTTACGTCATTTAGCAGTGTTTAGCTGGCTTTCAGGCTGCTGATCAATCTAAAGACTGTACTTCCACATGTTTATGTTGCCAACCCTGCCGTCACCAAACATGCACAAAGAGTATACAGCCGATCAACAAATACACCCGCCTCTCTCAAACTCATATCAAAATCCAAAAAAAGGGTAAAACTAGGCAGTGCTAATCAAATATTAATCAAGATTATGTTCCTGCACTGCCTATTTTTTGCCTAAAATGTTTTTAGAAATGTATTTTAATGCCCAATCTCTCCATAATGGCAAGAGTTTCTGCCCAGGAAATGGGTGCCATACTGCTTAGTGCACAGTAGAAATGGAGGCTGAAAAAGTGGTGATCAAAAGATAAAACTAAGCAGCGCTGATCAAATAAACATTCTGAAACTGAGTTGCATATATCTTGCCTAAAATGTTTTCAGACGCATGTTTTAGGTTATCGTTGAACTGTAACGAGATCTGGCCACCCGCTATTGAATAGACAAGGTCGCATTACATCATCGAATGGATGCATTCTGGTAGTTGTACGTTTTCTATCTTTTGAGCAAAGGCCAATGCCACAGTCCTTTTTCTCTGGTTATGTAGCACCAATTTTAAAAGTATTTGCATCTCTCTACAGCAGAGACGGCCTGGCTTTATAAGGAATCTCTTCATATAAGTGAAATACTTCTTCAAGAAACGCTTTTCATTCAAAATGATCTTTGTTCTAAAAGTAACGAGGCAACAGTATGAATCATGAATGAATGAGCCTTGCTCTGGACCAATCAGAAAGCAGTGTGCCACCTTGTTTTGACCTATGATCGGAAATGGAATGAGAACATCCTGACGACCTGGCTGCCTGAGAGTCCAGGTGGAAAAACTGTCAACTTCTGTGGCTCTATATGTGTTTATCCACGTCATCTATTTAAACTAGAACTGTGCTGACCAGACAGCTGCAGTGATGGTGATATCGACTGCTATGGATGAACCAGATGAGCTGTGTGACATGAGCATGAAGGCAGGCTGAGCTGTGGACACAGGATGTTAAAATTCATCTCATGTCCTGAGCTACTGTAAACTCCTGCTCTTAAATCAGCTGCAAACAGCTCCCAAGTCACATAGGAAGGACATGAGCTCAATTCATCTGTTGTTAAGTGAGTGTTATTGTGTGGTACACCTGCATGCATATGCTGTGGGCGTGAAAACACACATTTCTTTTGCTACTGTGTGTAGAGGAAATGGAGTGAGTGCATTAGTTGAAAGAGGACGTGAGTTTGTGTATGCCAGGCAGGCAGGGCAAAGCAGACCGAGCTTCCCACAAATACCTGATGCAGCAGAAAAGCTATAAAATGGCCGACCTTGAGCGAGGACAGAGCCTGAGCTCCAAGGAGATATGAGATTAAAAAGCAAGACTGAATAGTCTCTACTCAGGAAACCTCCTTCATTCTCACCAG
This sequence comes from Plectropomus leopardus, assembly GCF_008729295.1. Classification (NCBI taxonomy): domain Eukaryota; kingdom Metazoa; phylum Chordata; class Actinopteri; order Perciformes; family Serranidae; genus Plectropomus; species Plectropomus leopardus. Next base: position 31,305,752 of record NC_056475.1, on the reverse strand, counting down.
GATGGCAGCTTTACTGATGGCAAAGTTCTAATTACAATCCAGGAGCGTGTCTTACCACAGGTTGGAGTCAGGAAACGTTAAACTTGTCCTACTTAACAGTGTATCACGCAGCCATTAGGAGTTTACAACAGCCAACAGCTAAGCTTTATGCAGCTTAACACCTTTTGCTTTTAGGGTGGCAGTGGCTCAGTTTGTGGAGACTTGGATCAGGAACAGGAGGGTCATCGGTTCAAGTCCCCAGTATATACCAAACATAAAGTGTGGACTGGCAGCTGGAAAGGTTCTGCCACAGTACCCTTGAGCAAAGCACCTTAACCCCAAACTGCTCTAGGAGCACCAAACTATGTCTGCACCTGCACTAAGACCCCTCTGGCATGCATGTGTGTGGTCTGTGTAAAGGAGGAATATGTGAGGAGATACATTTGCACCCTTTAAAACATGACATAATTAGCATGACATTGGGAAAAGGCAATAAGGAACTTAAATTAGTAGCCTAATCCCAGACTACTAATTTTGTGCAAAATGTGTAACATTTCTCACTAAATTGCTCATTGCCCAGAGTTCAAATGTTTAAATACTTGTGAGGGTGTCTGACGAAAGTGATGTCGATGTAGGTTTCAAAGGGTTAACAGCCTTTGGTGAATTTATCTTGTGACGATTTACATCAGTCATCAGTTGCAGGCCCTCAGTTGACTGAGATTGCTTAAAGCTGAGCAAACATTTTTTTCTGTGGAGTGTGATTCTCTACTCTTTGCTACTCTTTGGTACAGGGAGATACTGACGTGTAGGCAGTGGCACAGAAAAGGAGAGGAGAGACCTTCTGCTTTAAAGTAGTACATTTCCAGCTCACAGTAACTTAATAGGATACGGTCTCTGATTTTTATTTGAAATCTAGTGTCGGCAAAAAATGTTGCACATTATCTACCTGTTGTTAGCGCAGTTAGCCTGTTAACTATGTTGTGTGGATACAGCTGTCGCACTGCCGCTGAATATACCGCTGAACCATTTTAAAATTTAAAACTTTGTAAGGAAAAAAAAACGAATTGTATAATATTCATATTAAAATAGCCAAATCTGATTTGACTTGCATAATTCTAAGTCGGGTACAGCCTATAATGACTATATTAGAAGTGTTACTTGTAACAATATTTTAAAAAACAAATGTCTTTTTTCCACAACGCAAAACAAGGCTAAAACTAATGAAAGGTAAAAATAAAAGACAAAGGATGAATAAACTGAATTATTATCATTATCAATTATTGTTGCAAAGTTGTTTTCAATGACCAGTAGGCATCTGTGGAATCACACATTGTATCCTCCACCACTAATCTCCTCTTCAGAAGTTGTTTTAGCTGCTAGCTAAGTTAGCTAACATAACCTGTAGAGACCCCACAATACAATATTATCACAATGCTTAAGTTAAAATACAACACTATTGTGATTTTATGCTTGTTGCAATATGCTGATTGCGATAACATGTATTGCGAAACATTGCAATGTATAACGTTCGGAACTCCAAATTAAGGAGCAACTTTGTCAAAATATGCTCTTCTCTGATAAATTAAAGTTTTAGTTTGTTCATCTCACTTTTATTGTAGCAAAACACGGTACACTGAAAAAGCATTTGCATTTGCAAAATTAATAATTTATATAATAAAATTTCAAGATTTGACATCCATATATCAATACAATATTGCTATCCAAAATAGCAGGATACTATGCTGTATCAGTATTAACCCCCACCCCTAATAACCATTGAAAAAAGAGATTTCTAGACTTAATTCATCTACAGCGACGTAAAAACTTGACATGAAGCGGCAACAAAACAGCTGAGACAAATTATGATAACATGCAGGCAGCATACCGACATTTATAAACAGGTAAGGTGATGATAAAGCAACTTTATTAAAAGCCACACGGCAAGTGGGCTTTACTTTAAAGTTTCATTTGCTAGATGAGTGAGACCAACGGTAAAGGGGCAGTTTCCACTCACACAGCAGGGTTCATAATGATGACTAGATGAGGAGAGTCAGTGTGTTGTATGGTTGCAGAGCAGAGCCACATGGACACTGTGTGAATGAACCTTACAGTGTGTTATAAACAAGTAAACAGAGGCTTTTCCACTAACCTCACAGCAGATGAGAACGACACATATAACCATGGTAACTATGCACATCAAGGATGGCGACAGCTGTAGCCTCAAAAGGCTCAGTGGACATTACAAGATGCACAAATACACAAGGACTAAATGTTTTTGGGGTTGTTGTTTTTTTTTAAATTAAAGGACTAATACTTGACTACAGCTAATATACATTTTCATCAAAAGACTAAAACTGAATATCATTATTGCATTTCTTTATCGCGTTTTGCTGCTTTTACTGTGTTTTCTCTCCCAGCAGATCCCGATACATAAAATCCACACTGAAAGGCAAAGTTCACTCTCAAGTCCTCTTCCGGTTTACAACTGCTGTTACTATTCAAGAGAAAATCCAGACATAAATGATATAACAAGGCCTTGTGTATGCAATGGATTTAATTAATTCTCTAATGACTGAGGCTAGAGTAGTTTGAGATTGAGACATGTCACCAAACAACAGATGGTGTGTGATAAGGGTTAGTGACCCTGCTTAATTCCTGCTGTCATTACCAGCAGTCTAATTGTAGGCAGATTCTGAATGTTCAGCCTTCTATTGCTAGTGGTCAAATTATAGCCATTAGTGATCAGCCAGTGACATGAAAATGATAAAGTTGTGATTCACAAATTATCTGCTGTTCTTTTACTTATCTGATTTAGAGCAGTAATACAGGACAACATAGAACAAATACAATGTGCTGTGGGTTTTTTTATTGTCATCCTTGCCAATTTAGGGATTTCCCTGCCACAGTACTCCACTCAGGGGTTTAATTATCAAAAGTAATGAGCAAAAAATGGGATGTCCAGGTCACCCATTTTTGCACCTTTTCCGAGTCATTTAATATCGAGTATCTGCCAATACAGTCCTAATACAATACTTCTGTTTTCTCAAATCAGTGAAGTACAGTTAATTTCTGCCATTGAGCTTTTATTTTGAAGTAATATTTCTGTTTTGTCTTGCAATATTTTTATTTCATTGTGTTCCAAATTAACATGTGGTCTATGTTTTGCACAACAAAACTGAATATGTGGTTATTTTTCTTATGTGTGGACCCTGAACTTATGACAAAGGAGAAATCTGCCTCCGTGGCTTTAATGGTTGGGAACCACTGTCCTATGTGATACAGCTATACACTTTAAGAAGGCCTCTTTAAAGTAAAAAAAAAAAAAAAATCCGATGTATTTGACAATATGAATACATGAATGGGTCTGCAATGCATTAGCCCATTACTATTTATTTAATCTACAAAACAATGTTAAAATAACAAATCTCTCTTTAGTCTTTTCACTTAGTCACTGTCTCAAGGTACTGTCTCTGTCCCTTTAAGATAGTGTTGTTCGGGAAGAGCTGGACGAAGTGGCTGGGGAGAGGGAAGTCTGGGCTTCCCTGCTTAGGCTGCTGCCCCCACGACCTGACTCCGGATAAGCGGAAGAAAATGGATGGCTGGATGGCTGGATTCTTCAGCGTTTGTTGCAGCCTGTTATTTGAATGAACTGTGCCCTGTTGATTGTTTATTTTTGTCATCCTCACATCTTTTGGGCAGATTACGCTTTATTAATAATTAATTAGCCATGTTTGATTTTCATTTGCCGGTTTATTATTGCACTTACAGTACTGTGGCAAATGTGTTCATAGTAACTTCTGCACCGCTGTCCATCTCTCCTCCAAACAGGGCGGAGAAACAACATGAGCAAAAGATGAAAGCAAAAGGCGAGACTTTCACACTGACTTGAAATTGGATGAGTGCTCATGATACTATAAATTGAAAGTCAAGTCAATGGGTGACATCATGGTAGCTACATTCATTACTTGTACAATGTATGATTTTGCTGCTGGTTGGACTTAGCCCCTGCTCTTCCACCAGGGAGCTCAGCAAAATGGAGGAGAGGCAGGCAGTGGAGAGCTATGAGTTGACGAAGGCTGCACTCCATACTGCTGTGCATGAAAGTAAAAACACCTGTGTGAAAGTTGACATAAAACAAAGGATCGGAGGGTCAATATAGCCTATCCCAATCAGTCAAAAAATGCCTTAATAGGCTGCAATACCAAGCTCTGAGATCAGATCGGGAATTCTTTACAACTAACCAATACGTCAGTTCTCTAAGCCATTAGCAAAGCAGTGCATCCACTTCATTCAGCAAGGTCTGGTGGCATGCCAGGCCTAATCTTACAATACACCTGCCTCCGTACCCCTGTACCTACTGTACCTCTACTGCTCACTATATATTTAGGCAGTCATTCAGTTTTGTTCAGTTTCAGTTGCTGCAATTAGCTAATACTGGGTAAAACTACTGTTACTCAATCAATCTGATAAACAAAGAGCACTGGTGTTCCATCTTATGTAAGACCATTAAGTTGATGAAGTCAAGCGACTAAGAGTGTACAGCCAGGCTACAGGCACAGCAGCGTTTTGAGGTGAACGCTAACATAATCTTAGTGCAGTGTGTTAGCATGCCAGAATTAGCTTATTAGCATTAAACAGCCCTGAAGGGAATATGAATTTCTGTACGGGGCTGTATGTTAACGTTTTCGCACACAGCACTGGTGCTATATAAGTTGAAAGTTTTGTAGCTCAGATCACAAACTTTTAGCACGAATATCAAGCAAGTCCACTGCAGTTTAATAATACAATTCAAAAGGTGGTGCTACAGGGGTAATTTATTTATCACACTGACTGATTTCTATGTTGTACGTGCAACATATATGTGGCTCTGAACAGCCCTGCAGGGAAGACATTTGTCTCAAAACCTCAAATGTCAACCTGTCTTTAGTGGTGTTAGAGGACAAGTCAGGCTATAACCAAAGTCAGTGGGCTTCATCCTCAGAGGACCAAGAATGTCTGTACAAGATTTGATCGCTTTCCATTCAATAATTTTACTACACAGGAATTATGTCACGTATGATATATAATTTTCTCCATATAATCCAGTCCTACTATGAAGTACAGATTTTTCCACCTACCCCTGAAAGATAACCACAGCCCATCTAGTTTAGCCCCTGCCCATCAATTGAAACCACCACCTATTCAAACATATTGATATGCAAATTGCTGAAATATCAAGAGGGCGTTTAATCACCACAGAGCTTCTCCACTACAAACTTAATTTACCACCTGAAAGCTCGACAACCTGAGCAGCATGCATCTGTGGCTGGGCTCTGGGAATGCATGCAAGTTTGAGTGTTTCTTTTTTTCATGGCTTCCTCTTTGTCCATCACATTTACACACAGTGCACTAGCATAAAACAGTTGCTTTTGTGTCACATCTGGCAGTCTTACTTGTGCCTACCAAAAATGATTTCTGATGCATTTTATTAATTGGAATGCCCACATCTGATTGTAGGAATACATTTATAATCAGCCTGGCAAATACTTTGAACATTTCCTGTATGAATGCTTGATTGTATTAGTAATTACTTTTTATGTAATACCTTGAAATGCTGATGTTTGCTGGTTCTTATAGTAAGAGTCCCATTCACTTTTCCTATAGATTTTAGCTGCTTTTACTATGTCTACACTGCCACCTCGCCTTTCTGTATAAAATGCATGATCGTGGAATGGGGTGACAGAGAGGTCTCACTTTAAAGCTGCCTCCGTAGGTAGTAACAGTGCTGAAATGATGTTTGTATAAACACAACAGGAGGTAGGATGGGATCATGGGCAGGATGGATGTGACATGTTGACGATGTATGAAGGCTGTAACACACCAAATATATATTAAATATATTAAGTGTACATGGGAGCATAATCTAGTGTGCGTACTTGAATTTTTCTTTGGCAAAAAAATTGCACATATACACACCAAACTACCAGCCAACAAGTATATGTTTTGCACCTGCGTGAGAGGAAATAACCATCCACATCAGCAGATGGCAGTTGTCTGTAATAGTCATTCAAAACGGAAAACTGGAGGACCGTCTAGACACTAGTTAGCCTGTTAGCATATTAACAACGCAATCTCATGATGAAAGAACAAAAGCGAGAAAGTTGGGTAACTTGAGGCTTCGTTTAATCCATCTATACAGTGCGAACTGTACGCACTGTGTTTGCACTGACGTTTATTTCTGTTGCACAGCGCGCTTAGTTGTGAAGTGAGGCGAGGACTGCAACGTAATGGAGGAGGACAGAGGGTTGCAAGGGCGGGGTCTCCCATCCACTGCCACATATTGATTTCCAAATATTGGAGCTGTGCAGACTTTCTCCCTCCCTCCTTCTCCTTCTGTCGCATACACATAACTTTTTCCTACACAGATGGCTCAGGTGTATTAACAGCTGCTAAAGTACATATGGTGACCCATTTTTGCATTCTTATTCTAATTTTGTGAGATAACGATGCCTTCAATTGAGAACAATCTCCCCTCACTCTTCCCCTCCTGTCTGTTGTCTCACATTTTGCAGAGAGAGATGCTCTCTTGATGTCTCCTATTTAATCTTGCTCTACTTTTGCTGTTGTTTTGTATAAACTTTCAAGTGCAGCTGACAGTTGCAATGTCTTTTCGTGCATGTTGCTTTGGACTGGATGATAATTAAAAAGCTTCCTGTCCACACAGCTCACCTACAGCTCTGACAAAAGAATCGCAGGTGAAAAAAATCCTAAATGCTGCATGTAGTTTTCAGAGGACTTTATAAATCCTTCTGCTAATGAAGAAAGCAGAAAAAGCTTCTGGGAGACAGAAAAGTGAAACACAAGAGAAGCAGAGAGGAGAGGCAGCCAGTGTGCATTAAAGTGGACAATTAAGGCGACACTTTGCAAGATGAATGTAGGCACACTGTTAAAGTGGTTCTAAAAGCTGATTCTTGAGTCTCACGCTCATGTAATCTAATACATTTTATTGGGTTCTAAAATGTAAGATGTAAATGTAAACGTAGATCAGAGTATCACTAAAAATCAGTTCAGAGGAGGATTCAGATAAAGTGCTACCAGATTTATATTTTCTGCAGCAGACATGCTGCCACTTGTCTCAGGGCTGCATCATTCACATCATCAGACCAATCAGCTGAACTACTGTACTATAATAAAAATGAGGAAATCTTTCCTGAATTAGCGTGTAGCATCCTTTAGTAATGACTGGCCAACAGCCCCCAACAAGTTACATGTTGTTTTGATCACGTCAAGCTCCTTCCTCCATAGTTTTGTTCAATAAATCATTTGGAGAAACATATTTGGATTGAATTATCTTGCTAAGCAGAATCAGCCTTGGTGCCTGTTCTGAGATCCCCTGTGCTCACTCTTAAATTGTAACTACCATCTGTCAGATCCTGACATTTACACTGACACCCAGTGTTTTTGTTAAATGAGGCTGAAACTCCACTCAACATCAGACTAAAAAACATGGAATATCTGTCTGTGTGTGTTTTTGTGTTACCTTTGTATATCTCCAGAAATATTCATCCAATCTACTTCACACCTAGCAGGCATGTTGCTGGGGACCTAAAGACATGAGTGCAGCATCAGATTTGGAGCAATCTGGACACACAACATGTTCATTATTAGATAACTTTAACAAAACAACGTTTGGTTGTAACAAACATTACAACCAAACTCCACTTCACCTCCCTGGAGTCAACTGCTCTGCAGAGTCCAGCAAGTCATCCACAGTGAGCTGGCTGCAGTTCACCTTTGCTAAGAATACTTATCTTACAACCAAACTCAGCTTCACTTTCATAGAGTCAATGAACATGAGTGCAGAGCCTCCAGGAACAGCGCCACTCTGCCACTGTAACTAGTATTTAAGGTTGCCATACTCACTTACAACACTAATAATATCACCACTAGAAAAATAGCTCCACTAATTAAAGCCGTGCTCTACTTTATGTCTGGGGTGGTTATGTCTAAGAAAGTCACTACTTAGCATATTTGGAAATGAAAAACCTCAAACTAAGTGTATTTTGCTGGTAATTCTGACCATGAGTATGGGCAACTTGTGTGTGGAGTAGGCACAGTGATTTGGGGCTCCCAGGTGAATACCATCTTGCTTTAACTGTCACCCTTTCTCTAACTTGGAATGTTGGTATCGGCAGTGGTGTAAGAAGTAGGGTTGACAAAAAATAAAATCGACACTCAGATACTAATGGATACTAAAAATTCATATTGGATACGATACTCATTCTTCAGTGCTGCAGACAGGTAGGCTCACAGGCCCTCCCCTCACTAGCAGATGAATATGTTAACTGCCGTCCACAACACCATCAGCTAAGATGTGTCACCAGCTGATGCCAGGTCTCTATGAGAAATTTTGAGAGGTTAGTAAAGCTCCAATTTCAAAATCATTGACATATTAACATTTATCATAAACATTAACCAGACCAGTAGCACACATTAACATTAGCCATTTAATTATAAGCCATTTGCCGACAGCTACATTAGCTGTCCGTTATGCTATCACTAAGCTAGCAGCTGATGGTTAATAATAAAAAGACAAACGTTTATGTGTGAACTCTGCAGCCAACGTTATCAGTTCTGCCTGTCCGTAACGTTAACTGTTAGTTAATTTAACAAGTTAACAAAATACTTGTGTATGAAAAGTGTTATGTTTTTCTTAAAGTCCCAGACTGAAGCTGAGAAAAGTTGACCTGCAACTAGACAGAAACACTCACAGCTTACCCTACAGACTCTGTTTGATCAGCAACCAAAATATGTTGCCAAGTCACCAAAAGCACAGAAAAGGTACAGGGCTGAAGCGGAGTACATATGCATGTCATTGTTGCCGGATTGTTGCTGTTTTGGGGGTTTTTTTGCACAACCTCAGAAAACCTAAAAATATTGTTGTAATTGATATCTTACAGTAAGCTTGCTGTTTTGTTTTGTTTTGTTTTTTGCATGACCTGAGGTAACTTAAAAATATTGTTGTCATTTTTGGTATTGTTTGTTTTGTTTTTATCTTCATTAAAAATATATTTCATACATCTTATTTTTTTGTCATTTATCCCCTGTGGTATCAAAAATGGTAACAGAGTATCAGGTATCGGTATCGGTATTGAGTAAGAAATTCTAATATCATGACAACACTGGTAGGAAGTACTAAAAAACTTTTTCTTATGTGGACCTGTTTGGGACCATTGATGTATTTAAGAAAATCTAGACACAGCGCTGGAGGCACTTCACTAGCTTGAATGGTGGTCTAAAAAAAAAATGTTATCTTGTGGCTCTTTTAGACTTAACAGATGTTATTCAACTGAATGGCTTAAATATAGATAGTGGAATGAGTCTTTTTGCAGGAGTTTTGACACTCACAAAAAATTATTTATTGATTTACAGACCTCTCTTTCCAGATGTACGTCATTGGGAAAAAAGTCCTTCTGGGCCAGAGGGCATCACATGACCGACATGGACAGTGTAATTCCACTTTTGGTCACTAGGTAAAATTTGCATCAGAGCCTGCCACCCTTCCTGGGAGCTTGTTTGGGACCCCTTTAGTTTGGGGCCTAAAGTGGTTGCCTACCTTGCCTAATGGTTAAATCTGCCCTTGGCATTTTTTATCCTGTTAGCCAGAGTGTATTTCACCAGTGATTCTGACCCTGAGCTGCTGCAACTTGGCATGTGATGCATCTATGTGATGGCAGGTGTATTGCAACAACCTTGAAAACAACCAACAACAATGTGAAGGCTGCACTATGGGGAGAAATGTCTGTATTTACCAGGGTCCTCATTTAAAGATTTGAAAAGGTAGACGTTTAACAGCCTGCAAATAGCTGATGAATGTACTTCTCCATGCTGCGGTTAGTCTTTATTCTCTATTCAAGCTGAGGAGTGAGTAGCAGGGCTGCCTGCTGATTAGAGAGAGACTGTCTGAAAGGTCACTCAGCACAACTCAAAGGTTACAGGTTCGATCCTTGAGAGGGCCATCTGTTCTGTTACAGTGTCCTAAAGAAAACATATCAAGCAGAGCTTATTTCTGTCATATAAAACAGTTAACTTACTTAAACACTTCACGACCTACACAGAGTATTAGGGCTGTATCTGAATCTGAATTTTTCAAGTCCACTGAGTCGCCAGTTTACTTTCATGTTTTACCTCTAACTTTCATGTATTTATGCCTTTGCCCATCAGCTGTATGTAAAAACATCTTCAGAGAACGTCTCTGCTGCCTGGCTTCTCAAAGCGGTCAGCTGGGGAGTCACACTGGATTGCAGCAGAGGAGGTTCCATCAGTATCTGGTTTACAAGTAGTTTAGCCCGACTTTACTGACAGTCAGCAGCAGAGGTGTATCTACGGTAGTGAAAAAAAAGAGAAAAAAAATTGAGGAAATTCCCTCAATGTCTTTTTCAGATACAGTGTTCACAAGAATGAGACAGACAAGGTCACAGTGACCTTGACCTTTGACCATCAAAATCTAATCAGTTCATTGTTGAGTCAAGAGACCTAACTTAAGAAATTCTGTCAAGGTGTGGCATATTGCCTTCACGAGAATGTTACAAACATACAGACTAATGGACAACCCAAAACTACAATGCCTCCTGCTACGGCTATCACTGATGCAGAGGAATATTCTGAACAATCTGAAAAAAGTCTCTCAAAGTCTACACTTCAGCCCAAACGCAAGGTGCTTTTACACAGATACGGTGCTATAGGGCTGCAACGAAGTCCCCCCTTTATGCCACCCCTGCACTTTTATGCAGAACCAAACCACGGCGAGATCATGCTGCTCCAGTGTGTGATTATACACTGCATCACAGCATCCCGCAATCAAAAGAGCTGACAGGCGAGACGTTAACACACGAGCATCCACCTATAGCGTGACATATAATATACGCATCTGCAGCACTTTCAAAACAATAACAAAGCATAACAGTCACAATCATGTACTGTCACTGTTGTATGGCAGCTGATCTCATCCCCTGCTCAAAGGGTAACATTGGGTTGTTTTGTTAATGTGCTAACTGGCTAACTAGTGTCACAGCGGTCTTCCAGTTTCTCTTCTTTAATGGCTACTGCAGACGACCACCGTCTGCTGGTATGGAGGGTTATTTTCTTTGATGCAGGCTCAGAACATATATGCTGGTTGGCTGACGTTTTGGTGTGTTCATGTGCAACTTTTTGGCCGAGACACACCGATGTGAGGTGATGCAGAAGGGGCTTTCGTCGCCACTAGTTCTCAGATGTCGGCTTGGTGTGTCACAGCCTGTATTAACTATGTGCATAGAACCAGGTGAAAAAAAAGGCTGTCACTTGTGAAGTTGTTAATAAAAACTTATTTCTTGAGTCGCTGTTAAAACAATGGACTCCCTCTGTACAGTGCCTCACTTTGTGTTTGGTTTGAAAGCCCTGTTAGGCAGAGAAGCCTGTTTAATACACTGGCATGTGGTTGGGTCTCAGGAGATGAAGCAAAGGATTTGATGAGCTAGACTACATTTGGGTTAGCATCAGGAAAGCTGATCTCACGGGCAGCAGAATATGCGAGGCTGCCAGCAAAACACAGAGCAAACCCACGCTACCATGAACATGTCAGTGCTGGAGGATGGTATGGAGCTGGAATCCATTTGACTATTATTTTTGGCTTTGACTATTAATACATTTTGCATAGTTCAATGAGAAAGAAATGCAGAAAACAACCTTAGAATATTTTCTCCCTAACTTTTTCTCCAGGAGAAAACTGATGCAATTTCTTAAAAAAAAAAACATGGGAAAAAAGGCAATGAGCAACTTGGCCAGAAATGTCCCACAAATAGCAAGAAATTGGTAGATTGGTTTAGATAGTTAGTCTTTTAAAAAGCTAGGGGAAAAAATCAAGAGGACTATGTATTCATAAATACCACAATTATATATTTTTAATTATTTTACAGAAATATAATTTTTTTTTTAAAATCTGGTCATTTCCCTATTTTTAACGTTCTATTTTTTGTTGTTTTTGTTTTGGTTTGTGTTTTTTTTTTTGCAAATTTTCGAGTGATTTTCTTCTACTTTTTTACTAATTTCTGGGTAATTTCTTCTTAAGCTGCTCATCGCCTTCTTCCTCTGTTTTTTAAGGATATCAAGCCAATTTGCAGGTTTTTAAGGGTTAACTGTCATTAGCAGATGAAAAGCTATTTTTTTCTACCTGACTTGGCTGGCTGGCCTCATCTGAGTGATGTAAGATCACTGTAAGACAGACAGATACCAAAGTGTGAATCATTGCCTGGGATGAGTTCATTCAAATATAATTAGTGTGCAGTAGAAATTAGTTATCCCTTAACACGCCCACAGAGGTATGCAGTGGGAGCCTGAAAACAGGCCATATCCTTTTTACTTAAGTTTTGATTGATCGTCTCTGCCTGAGAGAATACAAGACTGGCAGAAGACAATCCAAAGAAAATGAAGAGGTGAGTCACTTGACCTTTACTGAATGTATCAGAGTAAAGAAATGACTGACCTCGAAGCTGATTTGGAAGCTCTGTGTAATGGTCCTGATAATTAGCCGGCTAAAATCTGATAAGGTACCAACTCACAACGGCTCTCTATGGAGCGACCACAGATGATAATGCAATTGAGGGCAAAATGTGGATGGAAATTACCAATATGAAAAATGAGCAGACTGGAGATGCAAACATGACAGCGGATGCATTTACATTCATTCTGATGATGCAACTTCAATATTCTGGTAATGGTGGTTATTTGTTGTGGTAACATCTTCATCTTCAGCCAAGCTTAACTCAACTGACAGAGCAGGGTTATTTTTCAGTCTTTAAACTGCTCTTGCCACAACACTGCTTCATCTGGTTGCTTCCACTGTTTCAATTCTTCACACGCACACGAAGTCACACAATAAATTGGATACAAAATGGCATGTTTGACAAAAGAGCAATGAAAAAAAGAAAGTGGACTTTTGAGGCAACAGAAATACCTTTGTCATGGTAAAACAAATACTGCAGATCACACAAAATAAATTACATTGGTCTGTGAATCCATCAGCTGCTATATTTATATTAACATTACCTTTCAGCCACATATTCATCTACACCTTAACCTGAGCACCAATTAAACATGTTCAATAGCTGCTCATTAATAGTCTCATTCCGTAAAAAAACTGCCACTTTTGCAGTGATTTTGGCACAAGATCAAAAGGCACCTTTCATGGCGATATGATATGCCACTGAGACCCATTTACAACAACAGAAAGACATGCCAGCAGAAACCCAGACCAAGACGTTCGCAGTGCTAGGATACGGCGCCAGACTACTGGACAGTACCTGACACAGCAGCATGATACACAGACAGGCGGCGTCAGTTAAGAACACGGCCGGAAGAACCTGTTGCGTCTACCTGTTGGTAGAGAATAGATCCAACAAACCCCTTTTGATGAAGGAGTCCGGTGTTGGCTTCCAGTCTGAATGTGATGTCTTTATCTACACCTGCCCATTGCCATTTTAGGCCTAAACCTAACCATGTGCTTTTGTTGACCTTCTGGTGTAGGTGCCATACCGTTTTGTTGCCTAAACATCACCAAGTGCTTCTGGAGAGTAATCCCACCATGTGATTTTGTTGACATCCTGGCATTGGTTGGGGCATTCCAGAACGCCAACAGCAGATGCAGAAGGATACCTAGGGTGGAATATACAGACGCAGAAGTCCCCTGACAAAGCAGCGATATGTGACGACTTGGGATGAGAACGTGTTGGTAGACTCAGGTTACTGAGGATGCATACTACTGCAAACTATGGGAATGGCTTCAGTGAGATGTTACCTTCATTAAGGTATTCACTGATCAGGTTTGTATGTTTGTGCCAGAGAACTGAGAGTAATACGTGACAATGACTGTAAGAAAACAGCAACATCACTCAACCTCTTCAAAATGCAAATAGTTAGCTATCTAAGGTGTGACAAACAAAGAGCAACGCTGCATGTAAAATATGCTGACAGTCTGTGTTTACCAGCTGACACAAGTGCACGGACCAGCAGAGGGCTGTGTTTACTGGAAACTGTGGGGAACAGTGTCATCATGCAGCTTAAAGCATGGGAAAATGTTGTTAAAGGGTTCGGCTTGAGCAAAATGTTTCTGAATACGTAATGAAGCATTTTTAAATGAAACTTTTCTCTGCAATAGATGTAGAGATCCATCAATATGCATATCTGCACTGCTGTAGTTGTTTTCATTCTGCCACATGGTGAATGAAAGCCACTGACAGAACCAGACTGTCCATTAGTGGAGCTGAGAGGATTTTCTCTGTGCTGTTCCACTTTTGGGACACTCTGGGCCAATCCTCTTGAGAAATGATTTAAATGCATTTTTCCACACAGATACAGTGAATCCATCCCTGTTTGACCATCAGGTGTCCAGTCAAGGAAGTATAATGGGAAATATTACTGGCTCACATGAACCCTTCTAGCAACTAAAGTTAAATGTAGGCATACTGTGGTATAAACATACTGTGTACATTTGTTTATCCATGGTATTGATAAGTGCAAATGTGGGGATAATCTCATCTTTATTTGTTTTTATTTTCAAAGGGAGACTTTTGTTACACACTTCCATTTTAAAAAATGATGTCTAGTTTCAATTAAAGTAATAAAATGTTAGTTCAACCAAATGAAAAACCCTCTGCTTAAAGGTAAATGTAACTGATCATAAGAAGTCTGTAATCCCATGAAACTGTGATATTTTCTGAGACAGTTATCATACCATAAAAATCTCATACTGTTGAAATCCAAGTTAAATCTAAACAGTTACTACAACATAGAGTTCATTCAGTTCACACATATACCACATATCAAATTAAAACATCTATAAAAACAGTCTAGCACCCATCAATGTCACTATTAGTGTGCTTAGCGTTTTTGTATATTGCCCAGAAGTAGATTTTTTCTTGCTTTGTACATTATTTGTGCATTCTTTAATTCCATCTGATCCATGAAAAATAAACTCGTAAAAAAAACAAGTTATTAGTATGTTCCCAAATTGTATGTAAGTTTTATCAAAAGCAGCTCTATGAAACTTACATAGCAGACCATCAAACAATTGAAGAGGAAATAGGAAAACTTCCCAGAAATCACCACCTGCAAAGTCTACAAATCACAATCTCCATGCTAACAATTACTGAGCTCTCTACAATGGCAGGTAATAGCTGTAAGTCTAATCAAGTGGAATAGTAAAAAACAACAGAGTTGCTTTTGTATCTGCAGTTTGAATTATTCAGACAGACTTATCATCCTACATCCACTTGACTGCTTTACTGGAAACTATTATTTTAATTGCAGTGTTGACTTGGCAGCAGCTGTACATTCTAATCACTTGGCACTCGAGAAACAAGCAGATAAGTCAGAGAGAGAACTTCATTGAGGCTGGGGCTTCATTTTTGCTCTCTCTGCGGCCTCTGCAGTGCATCTGTGAGCCAGCCTGCCATGAAGTCATTCTTCCTGTGTAAGAAGTGTTTTGCTGAGGCATGCCACCACCATCAAGTAGAGAGAGGAGGGACGAGAGGGCGTCACCCTGCCCCCCAGCGCGGCATGCTGACTCACTGTGACAAACACTAATAAATAAGTGATTTATCCGGCATCCTTGGACATAAATCTCCTGGAAAGCTGGGTTGAAAATGCTGGCGTGTTCAGCTGAAACTAATCCTCTGTCCAAGTGTGGCATCTCTCCTGTCAATTATCTTTGACAGCATTTGCAACAAAAGAGAGACATGCTAGCACAAACCCATGGCTCGCTGATTGGATGCTTCCCTGCATGTCTTGTCTTCATTACGTTCACTCCTGCTCTGATTAATGAAGCGAGGACGGCGTGCCAGTGCTGCTCTCTGTCAGCAAAAGTGCATCCCCAAACAGGCTTTCACACCACAAACGAGAAAACCCAGAGTTTGTGCCAGGTGCCTGCTTTAGTCTATTAATCTTAGACGGTTCATTTGTATAGATTTACTAATGATGTGAGCAATAAACATCATAAAAGGTAGCTCAATCAATCCATGACAGGCTGGATTCTACAGTGAGGACACATACACTTGTCATGTCAAATGAGTCATGTCCAAATAAAATCCTAATGCAATTTAAGACAAGTCAGCCAGTGACCGTATCCGTTTGCCCAATCACTAATCTGACTGCATCTGACTTAAGACTTCCCACTGCACAAAAAAAACCTAACACCTGCTAACATCTGGCTTTTTAAAGCAATGGGAATGTGTACAATCGGCATTCATACCCGCATCAAATGACTCTGCAATAGTATTTATCACCTCTGGCTCCGATCAGCATTGATGGGAGCCCAACACCCAGGTAAACATGCTAATTTCCTTCCTTCACCGGTGAGATGCAGTGGCGGGTCATCACTAATTACCATCCATCTCCACCTAAGCAGTGCTCAAACATCGATCAAAATTAGTCTACACTGAGTTTGAAAGATGGACTGAATAAGTAAGAGATGTAAAAAGACAAGTAACCACCACTGAGTTTTCACAGACCTCTGTCCATGCTGCTGTCCACTGTTTACCTTAGAAACCAGTACAGTTTCTGTCCAAGCCTAACCCAAGCCAGACCCATGGCAGAAGTTTTGGGCCCAACCCAATTAAAGACCTGAATTTGAACTGTAAAAAGAAGTCCATAGTATATTACATTTTATATATTACAAAATAAATATTTTTGTTGAATTAAAACATATATTTCAAGCTACGGGCTGGTGTGTTTCCTCGCACCACTTCTCATTCTCCTCTTCCTTCTGTTAGTTTGTCATCTCGTGCATGACAGGTTGGGCAAAGCAGACTGCATCTAATACGCACAGCGATGGTGATGCAGCGCATAGATGTTGATCACCACTTCTCACTGCAAGCAATTAACTTCTCTTCCACTCCTGGGGAAGGAGAAGTAGAAACTGCCAACCAATTCACCTTGCAGCCCCCCTTTCTCTGTCTCTTGTTTTCCGTCCCTCTCTCTCCTGTGCTCTCTCTCTTACTCCCCAAATTCTCCACGTTTCATCACTTTCACTCTCTCTACACCCTCTTTATCTCGCTTTCCCTCTTAATTTAGTCCATTAAACCTCTTGCCAAGTGCCATTTAAGCATGAGACAATTCACATCAATTTCAAACAAATACTAAACAAATAGATGTTTATTTGGCAATAACCCAAGCCGATTCAAGCCTGAGGCCATAGTGAAAAATTACAGCCCGGTACAGCATGGCCCAAACCCAGCAGGTCGGGCTGGGCCCAAACCCTGCTAATATTGGTGGGAAAGGGGTATTAGATTTCCAGGAACATAAAAATCAGGGTCAGTACTATTCTAGTCCAGAGGGGGGTAGTAGTGCACCTGAAGCTGTTTAGTAGACAACAAAAACAACCTGAAGAGTTGTTGTGCACTTAATTATAAACACTCGCAACCATCTATCCATAAACACAAAGACATGAGGACTGGACTACGAGTGAAACCGCCGCACTGTCTTCCCAGGCTCTCTCTCATGCCGCTCACTCGCCTGCAGAATAGCTTTCTACCTGACGCTTTCTCTGCGACAGGGAGACAGATGGTTCATTTTAGTGTAGCCTAATTCCAAAGTCACCACAGCTGCCATTATCACAAGGTACAGAGACAGACCCTACAAGTGGCCATTTCCATAAATCGTTTAAGGCTTGTCGACATTTCAGGTGCATGTTTCAGTCATCTGTCTCATGTGCGTTTGATGGTGCAAATGGCTTCTGTTTTGATCTGTCTAACAGCTCACATTTGTATGGAACCTTTTCTGTTTTACCCCTGGACCTTTATAGATCACGTGTTGAGCTCTAACTGCTGCCAAAACATTCAAATACACTCAGCTGCTGATCCTAAACACATCCTGTGCAGACACAGAGCACTGAAGCTGCTGCTGCTCTGCTAACACTGACACTACGCAATTTCAAAACTTTTCCATGACTTTTTAGGGACCCTTTTTTTCTTGCTCCACTTGCACAAGCATTTTTCTAAACATATAAGATTATAAAAATAATTCCAGCATCCTACCTGATGTGTTCAAGGACTGTCACAAATTTTAAAATTTCTGTTTTGACATTTTCTTACCATAATAAATTTAGACATTTCAATGACCTTTTTAATGAAAAAACACCAAAAATTTAAAAGAAAAACATTTTAAAAAGTAAAAAGAAAAAGGTAAAAAAAAAAACAACAAATGAATAAAGATAAAAAAAGAAGAAAAAATCTCTGACATTTGTTCAAGATACACATTTTCCATTACCATGGGAACCCTGGATATAGTCTGAAATCTTTTGCAGACATACATCTATTTCTATTTACACTCCATTGTGTGTCTACATAGGCAGGTGTGTTGATACATGTGTGCTGGTGTGTATTTATATCCACAGCATAGATATATTTTGGGCTGCAAGTGGATGGTTCACACACAACAAATGGACTTAAAAGGATAATTCAGATTTTTTGAAGTGGGGTTGTATGAGTTGCTTATCCATTGTCAGTGTTTTTCCTACAGCAATTGTCAGTTGGCACGCCACCAGTTAGGAGAAAAAGGCTGGAGTCTGACGTGGAAACTAAGCAATGTACTGCTGTGGAGGAATTAGCAAAAAAACTATTTTAACCACCTAAAAAAGTCCCTCCCCTAAGAAATATCAGTTTAAGTGTATGCTATATTGAGATTATTTTCACTGCTTTACCTTTCCATCAGACAGTCAATTCAAATGGGAAGATATTAACATCTTCAGTTCCATATCTGTGTTCTCCTCAAAGATAAAATCCATTAACAAAAAGTCATATTCTCTCACTGAACATGGGAGCTGCTGGTCTACCGCTGCTTCAATCAGTTAGTTTGTGCTACTGTCTGACTTTGGTGAATGAAACCTTTTAAACACCAAAGTCACACAACAACAAACTAAGTAAATGATGGAGGCAGCAGGAGAGCAGCAGCTCATTGGTTTCACAAAGTTAAATTACTGTTTTTCTCAACAGAGTGTGACTTTAAAGAGAGGGATATAATATTTTCATTTTCTTGTTTTCATTTCTTCTTTGTTTGACTGTAAAGTAAAATAGTTAAAACACTCTCAGTATACCTGACACTTCAACTGATACTGATGGTTATTTTAGGTGGGACTTTTATTGACCTAAAACCACATTTTATCACTGACCCATCCACAGCAGTAGATTGCTTAGCTTCCACGTCAAACTCCAGCATGTTTCTCCAAACTGGGGGTGTGCCGACTGAAAAGCCACACTTAGAAAAAAAATCTTATTTATCCCTTTAAGCAAATGACAAATTTACATCAAGCAGACCCTAGAGGACCTTCACACCAGATGTACAAACTCTAAAGTGACCTTGAATATGTTCACATCTTTTCAGCACCTAGTGATTTCTATCCATCTTGAAAGCTTCGCCACTTCACTTTTTTCATTACTGATATTTTTTTGATATGTAAAACATATTAAGAGGAGTGTACGCCCATGAAACACCCACACAGGTATTTTCAAATCCTAAAGCATATTTGCTTTAACTCTTCCTGTCAGTAGATACTCTGATCGTAGCATATGGTTACACTAATCTGGGTTCCCTTTCTTCACTGCAGTTCAATTTGAAACCAAAAAGTCCACCTGCTGTGTGCCATTGAACATGGCCCACAGAGGTCAGCCCTTATCGAAGTCAAAGTTGAACAGTGGGTATAAAACCTGGCAGGTGGTTTGGAAGAGTGCAGCAGTTTTCTACAGTGAAAACAAATCCTTCCTCTTTGTAATGCCACTGACACTACAGACTCTTCCACGTTTAACATTGACTTAATTTCTATAACACGCTTCGGCTTCACCTAATGATTTTTTTTTTTGCTTAATCTATCAATTTTTTTATTAATCTATATTTTTTTATTACACGATGAATATAACAACGAATATACTGAAAATAACATTTTAAAACTTGTCATACACTGCAGGGCATTATTCCTGAACAAAAAATAGCCCAGTCTTAACTGGTAATCTGTGTTTTACAGTCTGATATAAAGTCTCTCCAAAATAAAATTAATGCAAGAGCTTGTTCCATTCAAGTACAAGGAATGTAGTGCAATCTACATTTAGCAAACGAACAGCAAAATAAATAAAACAATTTAAAATTCAAGTCAGTTTTAGGAGGAGTAACAAAACAGTTACTCTTTGTTACAGTAACAAACCTCAAATCTAGCAGTTCAACAAAACATCTTACAGGAAAATTTGTGCATTTTGAATAACACTATAACTTTTCTCTAACAGAAATAATTATAACTAGTACATTATTTCTACATCAAAATAGTCCAGCCTAAACTGGGCCCTAAGGCATATCTCTGCCTGCTGATATGAGTGCTGTATTTTCATATTTATAAGCACATATTCCACTCATTTATGACGTTATACAAGCTCCTGCACAGCTGACAACCCCGTCCTGTAAGTGTTTCAAAATAAAATGCATTCTATCAGCAACTGATGACATTCTGTCCACAGAGACACTGGCAGGTAGCTTTTGTTTTGAAAGGGAAGCAAGGAAGTTGAGGTAAAACAAACATCTTTGTATTTTCTCATTTCTGTGAGAGAGAGAGAGAGAGAGAGAGAGAGAGACTTTAAACTGCAGTATAAAGTGGTATCGAGTCAACAAACGCGAGCGTCACGTCTCATGATTCGCGCGGTGTGAAATGGTGCGACGCGTCGACGCACGTTACGTGAATTGACGTATTCACGTAATCAATTACGTCGATTACATGGACTCGTCGCCCCAGCCCTATAACACGCACACGTA
Source organism: Plectropomus leopardus (assembly GCF_008729295.1). NCBI lineage: Eukaryota > Metazoa > Chordata > Actinopteri > Perciformes > Serranidae > Plectropomus > Plectropomus leopardus. The sequence goes on along the minus strand of NC_056475.1, from coordinate 31,284,968 downwards.
CTGTATATGTACAATACATTGATTATTGCACACACACACAAACACACTATTTACTATTAGGGGTTAACATTTCTGTGTGCTCATTTTCTGTTTTTCTAAACCTACAATCTGTAAAATAATAGTTTTTTCAGATGGCATCCCTTAAAGGGACAAAATACAACTTGATAAACTCAGCGACTCCTAATAACAAATGTGACTAAGTGCTTTGGCTGGCATGAAGGACAAGCTCCATTGCCTTCCTTTCTAAATTTTTTTAACATGAATAATTTATCCAAGTGCTGAGCGTGACCACCCACAGTTCAGACCTTTAGAGAAAGACAAAAAGTTCTCCTCTTTTGCATACACAAATTATTATGAAAAGCTTAAGAAGACTAAAAATGCTTTCCCTACAGACCTCGCCTTATTCCACAGATCAGCACACTAAAGCGTGAGGCTGCAAGTGACTATCCATTCTAGACAAGCAGCAATTTCAAATGAGAGAGAAGTGTAAATTATGACGGCAAATAAAATTAGCCTCATCAAATCAAATAGAGAGGATTTAATGCTGTGTAGTGACTTCAACCTGCAAGATCTGTTTTTTAGCCATCTGAGGGCAGCAGAAACAAGCTGTAAACACATCACTGACATATTATCACTTTAGCAGTTTGAAAGAGAACCCTATGTGATGAGTCCTAAAACCCAGAAATAAATTAGCATTTCAGCACTTCCGCTTCTCTCATCTTGTTCCTTCTCTCAAATGTTCCTTTTTATTCAATGTGGTTTTGGTTTGAAGCCTGAAATAAAGTCTATGGTTAACACAAGCAGAAGAGAGTTTCACATTTTGTTCTACAACATAAAATACATCAGTAACTGTCCCACTCCAAAACTCTGAAGCTCTATGTGTCTTACAAAATGCGGTCGCTAACAAGTAGCTAAATGAGACAACAGTACATCATCACATCACACTGCGCCTAACATAGCTTTACAGCCTTGTAGCGCTGGAAACGTGATCGCAATGTAGTTCCATTATGTTTGGGGACTACGGTATGGACATGTCTTTACTGGATACTTACACTGGTGATGGTTAGTCATCTTAACATACACAAGGTAGGACACTCTTACCAAGACCATCAGGCAGCCACCGAGAGAAAACCTGCAGTGTTGCTCTGTGAGTCTCCTACTGTTGTTCTGTTGTTACACTCACAGAGCCAGCATGATATCGACCGCACAGACAGGCACTGACCCTAATTGTGTCACTAGTGCATATTCATGAGGTAATTTGGAGCTCCACCGGAATTGGGGCATGACAAGGCAGTCTGCTCAGCATCCTTGGGTGACATTAGCACCTTTATTGTTCCCTTGTAGCTGCAGCTGAAGATGAACACCACATCCTGTGTTAAGGTTTTAAAATGCTGCCAAATGCAAAGGAAACTACTGGAAATTACTGGATAACATAACTGGAGTGACTGACTGCAGTCACACAGATTACTCTTTCAGACTTTACTCAATTTTTAATTTATCAGGCATGTTTCCATAGTCCCAAATGATAGTAAAATGATAATCCAGATCTAGTCATTAGGCCATGGTCTGATTACCCTTTTCTACTAAAATTAGCATGTGTATGCAGGTTTTTTTAAACACTGGTTAACTTGCTGAAAAGAAGATGTAGACTACTTTCCCACTGCCAGTAGACCAGAGCTGTGTGCAGGGCTCTGCAGCTGTGCATGCGTGTGTGTGTGTTTGTTAAGTTTTACATCACTAACAGGCCGGAGAACAGGTATACAGCAGACAGCAGCATGGAAGCCTGTGAAAACCTCAAGGGAGGTTTCTTCTTTTTCTATTTCTCTTATTTATTCCGTCTCTCTTTCAAACTCTGTGCTGACTTCTTTGGATCTATGTTTGAGTGCTGCTTAGGTTGAGACTGATAGTATTTTGTAGTAGCATGTCATGGCATCTCGTAGACAGCTCTTAAAAGCTAAATGCTTGATCTTAAGCCCAGTCTCAAGACCACTCTTGAAAGGACTCAGTCTTGTCTCAAACTGTGACTGTATTTAAGCTAGGGCCTTGTCTCGGTCTCAGACAAAGAGGACTCTGGATTTCATTTCAAGACTGGTCATATCAACTGTGTGGATATCACTAAACTGCCTGTGCAAAAAAAGGAGTCATGAATAAAGATAGTGAAGTTGATTTCAGCCTCTCTGTGATTGTATTCTATCACACATTGAAAACAGAAAAGGAAAGATTCCTCAAATAAATAATCACCTCTGCAATGCCAGTTTTTAATGGTATTATTGCACACGTACAGTATGGAATAAAAAAGGTAAATGAAGATAAAACCTCATTTGCTTTCTGTATGTATAATTATAAGGATGTGATTTGTTTTTCAGATCAATCTGAGGGGTGCCTATGGTTTGCATGTTCCACATTTTCTCATAAGTGTCACACAGTGTGGGACTCACACTGATCTGGTCTTGGTCTTGACCTGGTATCACCTCTAAAAGTCTTGGTATTGTCTCTGTCTTGATACACTCTGGTCTGGGTCACGACTTGGTTTCAGTATAGGTGGTCTTGACTGCAACACTGGTGTAAATGAACCAGTGATATGAATCATCAAGGACAAGTTAATGGCAGGTCTGAGCAGGGCCTCACTGATGTCCGCCCCACCCTGCTGAAGTCAGCCAGTTGCAAATTTGCTGTCCCAGTACAAACTCAAGACAAAAATCAATGTGTGACATAGCCTTCTTTTTAAACACTGTTTTTTTTCTGCCTCTGTTTCCTGTCATCTGATGCTTTCTCTACAGTATACTGTCGTGAGCCTCTGGAGACTGAACGTCAGGAGAGTGACCTTGTTAATTCAATTCACCTTCGTAAGATGAATACAAAGTCTGTCTGCCAGGGGACGGTGTTGGGTATCAGACTCAGGTAATTTACAGACAGCTTAACAGCTCTACACTTTCGAGTTGGAGTGTGAAACATAAACTGTGTTTTTGTGAGTCTGTCAGTCAATAAAACTCCTTCAAGCAATTTTATATTAACATTAAGTCACTGATTGCACTTTGAAATGCCTCCCTGTAATTTAAAGGGTGGACAGTACAGCCAATCCCATTGAGAACTGACACAACTCAGCTCATTGTTTTGGTTCATCATCCATGTGGTTGAGTCCTAACAGCTCTCACCCCTCCCCCTAAAATAAAACAGTGGGTAGCCATTTCAGGTCACTAACTCACACTGGATAATTAGTATAGCAATCGTATGCCAACTGCCCGGCACAAAATGGCAGAAAGCCAATGTAAACGACTACCGGCCCCTGGGGAGTCAAATGTCTACAAAAGGCCATGGGCCCTGATATTTTCCTCTAATAATCACATTGAATTGCCATTATGTCATCAGGGTTCACACATCAAAACTTTCCCATGACTTTTCAGTATGTGTTGTGTGGAAGGTTATCCAAAGATTACTGCAACAATTTCACACAAAATTCCTCAACTTTTAGGATTTTGCTAAATCCATGACTTTTCCAGGCGTGAAAAACGACATTGTGGAATTCCATGATATTTTCAGGTTTTCCATGACTGTGGGTACTGTGTAATTCATGTATGCATGTAATGTATCTGTCCTGCCAATGTCATTTTCAGTCGAAAAGGTAGCGATTGCTAGGAGCAGTTCCCATTTTCCACAAAAATCTGAAAAATATGCAGTTTTCTGAGTTGTTACTCTGTAAGACCTGGACACTACAGATGTACAGATCACATCCAGCTTTGCTGCTGCTTATGTGGCCAATATGTTGCTTTTTTAAAATGAATGTAGCTAAGCAGCTAGCTAGCTATGGAGTAAAATTAAGTCCCCATCTTCAGGCCCAGACACACCGAACCAACATCAGAGAACTGGAAACGACAAAAGCTCCCTGCTGTGTGTTGCCCTGTGTTGCTGTGTCTCGGCCTAAAAGCTGCTCGAATACACATAAAACCGACTGCCAACCTGCACATATGCTCTGTGTCTGCATGAGAGGAAATACCCCTTCAAACAGCAGATGACGGTCGTCTCCAAAAGTCATTAAAAAAGGGAAAATGTCATGAAGACTGTTATGACGCTATTTAGCCAGTTAGCACATTAACAACACAATCTAATGTTGAAAGAACAGAGCAGATTTACCAAGAACACACACCATCATGAAATGTTTCTGCTAAAGAGCTCAATGGTTAAAGAAAAACAATCTTACCTTTTAGAACAAGTTTGTTTCGACCTCACTCACTCTTAACTTTAGCCGTTTGTTTACATTTTGAATGTCCTGTTCCTCTTTTCGCGCACTGACCTGAATGGCCAACCACAGTGATTTCATATCGGCAGGCTCTAGGTCTGTGAAAGTTAATTCAACATGCTGCATCAGTGGAATAAAAAGCCATGGAAGGCCAAAGACGGTCAACAAGGGCCAACGGCGCAGGATACACTGCAGCAACCGGGGCCACGGACATTCACCAATGGCCTAACTTTGACCAACCGCTGACCTGGTGTGTTAGGGCTGTTAATCTCACACACAGTTCTCTGATTGGTCAATTGTTTAGCCACCCAGAATAAATGAGAAAAACAGCAGACCTACTTAACTCTACTTTTTGACCTACTACAATTACTGAAAACTTGGAGATGAGGGCAGCAACTCGCATTTCTCAAACTATACTAGAGCTATAAGTTAGTAGTGTATGCCAGTTTCTTCTTGTTATCTTTAAGAAATATGTTCAGGGCCAATAACAAGACCTTTAGTTCAGCTGTACTCTCGTTAACAATGCAGACTATCTATCATAGCCTTGTTCATCTATAATCTACAAAAAAACTTTTCCAGGTATTTCTCATGTTGAATGTACTAATTTCACAGTGAAACGCCTCTCCTTACAAACGCTGATCTGATAAAGCATTTGTTCATGATGTGGCTGACAAACAGGGATGTCAGAAAATAGATCAAAAGTAAAGCCATCAGGAGCCAAAACACAATACCTTTAGAGCAGTTTCCATCATCATTATCTTAGCAAGTCTCTCCAAAACAGTGACCATCATTTCCCCATCATTATTCACAGATGTAAACTGACCTGTAAATAACTATCATCACTTTCTCTGCCTTTTGACCATAAATTGCACTGGCTAAATCTTAATTTTCCCTTCCAAACAAACATCTATTGATCTCTTTATCAAGCCTTGCAGGTGTCAGAGGAGAAGAGCAGAGCTTTTCTTTGAGTAGCTCAGTACATACAAGATCAAGGGCAAGCACATTCAGACATGCATGGAATCCAAAACGCTTTCTCTGTTCGGAATAGTACATGAATCAGTGTTGACAGAAAAAGATATAGTTACAGACTTCTTTCTTGGCAAGAGCTATTGTGTTTAGTAGACCACAATTTATCAGGGAATTAAGCATAAGACAGTAGCTATTCAAACATTTCATATTGACAAATCCTAAGCCATTTACCTCAAATTGGTTCTACTTTTCTTTAAGGAAAATGTTTGACAGCACACAAGCTCGTGTTTTTAATGAAAAAGCAAAGATTTGTAACAGTACTGTATTGGTCAAAATATTTCCTTATATTAGTCTTCATGGGCTTAAACTCTTCCTGCAACTTAACGCTCAGAGTAAACTGTCAGCGGCTCTGAGCAGTACAGCGCCTCTCTCTCCCTCTCCTCTCTCCTTGTACGTACACAGGAATCCATCATCAGGTACTTTTGTCATAAACCTGTCTTCATGTTAACCTACATGACGCTTGCAGCACAACAAAAAACCTCATCAGCACTGAGTGAAACACTGTCATTTGTACATAAGTACAGATTGAAGTCAATGTTTTCTGTGTTTGCTAACTGTTTAGTTTTGTAATATTTGATCAGTTTAATTTTGTTGTAGCATACTATTTATATTTTAGAAAGAATTACTGTTGTTGTTTAAAAGAACCAAGACATCATTTTTGTTAACTTTTTACTAAATACTGGTGAACTACATATTTGCTGAAATAAAAAAACTATAACACTAACTTTGTTTCAATTGTATCTTCCTGAAATTAATCATAAAATATTCTCATTATTATTGTCACATAGTCAAGAATATTATTATCTCAAAAATACCCTAAAATATTGTGTTATTATTGTATGGCCACCTCTATAACATAGGAAATGTCTTTGAGTTTGACGGCTGTAGTAAAACATATGACCGGTAGTTCTTTGAGTAGGAAAGACAAAGAGAATGGGAGGAAGACACCATGTGCTTCACTGACCAGACAGTTTAATGCTGTCTGCCACGAGATAAGGAAGTGAATAGCTCTGACTGCTGCCAACAACTGTTGCTCTGTTGTTACAATCAAATCAACTGCTGTTCAACCAGAGCTGCACAGTCTGTAACATTACTCACATGGAATCGCAGACACAGATCCAGGCAAAGGACATAATGCCATCACTGTCCAAGGATCAACAAGTTACAAACTAGGAGATACCGTCAATGTAATTCAATATACCTTGGTTAACAAGCCTTTTCATGGTTATAAAAATGAATAAAAGAGGTCATGAGTCTTGACAATGGTATACTGAAGGTCTTAATATGCTTCACAGAGATTTGGTTGTACAAAGGCCACAGCTGAAGGTAGCGCAAATGGTCTAGAATCATCCAGAAGGGCTGTACATACAAAGGTGACAACACACACACTTCTGGACAGTAAATGAAGATTGCTTGCTTGCTTGCTTGCACAAATAAGGTATTGGCATCCTGTTGTGACAAGATTGGTGAATTTGACCTTAATGCACCCTGACAACATGACACCCGTCAACCTAATTAGCGAAATGGGGAAGGGGAAATAGGGGTGATGGTAAGTCGGTGTCCAATGAACATTCTCAGTAAACGTAAATGTGTGACCCACTAGACAACTCTGCCTTAGGGAAGGTTTTGCATCACTGAGCCTTTGGTGTCTGCAGCCCCAGGGCTTCGGAGCGTCCTAAAGCGCAGGAGCTAAGCCTGGAAACAGAAAAATCAGGCTACGGTATGAACAAAACAAGAGCTGAAGGTGGATATGTGACATGACAAGGGCACTGGGTGGAAAGTAATGATGCTCAACTATTCTATAAACATTGAGAACTGTGAAATCTTAACAGAGTGAAATTAGATCTCATTCTTACATTAAAAAAAGATGTTGTTATATCATGTCAAATTGATCTGTAATTAAAACATTTTTCCTGTCATGTCAAAACTTTGATCAAATATCAATATTTTTTTAAAGGTACTGTATTGAATCAAAGTTAGAAATAAAATTATAGTATCAAAACAACACTAATATAAACAGAAGAGGGGATGGTCAACTCACTCCAATGCAGGACTAACCTCTAACACTGTCAGCATGTGAGGACGCTCCCTAAAGAGGAATATGCCAAACACTTCGGGGTTTAAAGGTTAACCCAGGACTCAGAAAATCTCCAGAATAAGATTGCTCACTTAGAGTTGGTGCTCTCACATATAAAGGTATTCTGTGAGAGACTGAAATGTGGTGGTGAAGTTGTGCAACATTCATGTGGGAGAACAAAACAGAAAACTAAATGAGGTGAGTGTATTTATCAAAAGATGGTGTGGAGTAGAGTGTTTTTAGGTCCTCAAACAACTTATCTGACATAACAGATATCTGCATATGAAAACAGAAGATTTGGTATCTCTGTTTGTAGTCCCAGTGGTATTGACCAATTGCATTTGAGCAACAGGTAACAATCTACATGGAGAGGGGGAACATTTAGCCGACAGGCTATTAGCATTTGACAATAAATGAGTCTCTTTATTAGCTTTTTTAATTAATTTATCTGCATTAACGAGATTGGCTGAAATGAATAGCACACAAAAGAGGAAATCTTGGCCTGAATATCTGCTGGCTACATAGAATCTTCCAAAATACTTCCTGTCATCCCTAGAGGTTTTTATCGATGTCAGACAGACAGACGATTATTTGATTGAGAGATTGTCAAACAACACTTTCACACTGAGTGCATTTACATGGACATGAATAACCAGTTTATGATCAGGTTTCCCATTACTCCATGCTCATGTAAACACCATATCCCAAATAAGATCATAACCAGGAAAGGCCACATAAACAGGTTTTTCACATGCATTTAACAACACTCGCTGACTGACATTGAGAGGGGCCACTGTCCAGAATGTGTTTGCAGCAGTTGAATGTCAACTCCTCACTGAGTCTAGCTTTTAGTAGCTTGGCTGAGTTTTATGGATTAGACTGCTGGCATCATTTATATCATTTATTGGAAACAATGCATCTAGAACTGTAGCACTGGGTGCTACACAGCATGTTAGGTCATGATTTAAATCTTGGCATGACTTTAAAAATACACTTAAGATGCCCTTTATTATGTACAAGCATATGTGTAAATGAATAAGTAGATTTGGTTGCACATAGGTGTATTGATAGAGGTATCTGACCTGTTTTTATTATAATTATTTTTGTATTATGGTTATGATTACTATTATTATTATGTTTTATTTATGGTTTTTTTTTTTTTTTTTTTTTTTTCATTAATGGTACAGCTAGTTTGGCTGTGGTTACTAGAGAGACAGGTTTGCAATATATGAGAGAGCATAATGTTAAATATTAGCAACCGAAGAAGGATCAGCAGTTGGTGGTGAATGTTTAAGGGGGTTTGTTTGTTTTGGGGGTGGGGGGGTGGGCTGGAAATCTGTGGTGAATTTACCATTCTTTGTTTCCATGCTCTGTTACAGTGTTAAAAAACAATAAAAATGTTAATCATAAAAAAAAAAAAAAGATGCCCTTTTTATCCTTTAGCCTCTCTGCTGTAGCTCTGGGTAGAGAGAGAGAGCGAGAGAGAGAGAGAGAGAGACGGGAGGAGTGACATGTGGCAAAGGTCACTACACATTATCATTTTAACAAGTCTAAGGAAGTAACATGAACTCTGAAACTAAAACTCTGAAAGATGCTGAAGAGGCAGTAACATTGAACACAAAACAGTAATGGGGATTTTCCATCAAGATTCCAAACTGAAGTAAAGAGAAGAAGAGTTCCATCAGCTGGAGCTAACCAGCCAGCTAACTAATGTTAATGATGGGAGTTGGTGAATACACGTTTGCTGTTTTTTTACTGTTTTCATCTGACTTTATTATAAATATGCACAGAATGGCTACATTCAATACCACAATACCAGGAAGAACTAAGTAGCTCTCCTGGTATTGTGGTAAAACATTCTAAATAAATAAAATATTAAAATAAAATAATAAATAAAATATTATAAATAAAAATGTGATTAAAATTCTATTTGTTCTAATTTAACCCTTTATGGGTGCTTACTGTAGATAAATATACTAGAAAAGCAAGTCAGCAAGAGAGATTTTTACTTTGTTTGTATTTCCAAACAATATGTTTCACCTGTAAGAGAAATGGTTTGAGAAAGAGGACAAGTTAACCAATGTAGTACTGTCTCACTAAATAAGTTTTGGGGAGATGGAGTGTAAGCTTCCTCAAATCAACAAAGAACAGAAAAACTTGCTAACTTTTCCCCGAGCTGATATATTATCACCAGTACAGACTCCCACACCGCAAGCGGGCCAGCTCTGAACAGTAAATTAACATGTCAAACCAAATAAAAATGTAGTTATTACATAATATGCTCCTTGGCATTGGCAGTGACACAAAGTTAGGCCTACTACTGTAGGTAATAATATTATATATATAATATATGGTTTAATTTATTTCTTGCAAGTGGAACGTGAACAATCAATGTCAGCACTGATTCTAGGCTAATTTTACCTCATTTAAAAAGGACTGTACTCATACTTTGCCAGAAACATCTGCTATTTAGACTTTACCCGCTTAAATTGTTAAACTGTGTTGTATATTCTTGACTTGTAAATGTTTAACTATATTGTGTGCCTTTTTATCTTAATGTTGTTTGTCTTCACCATTGTACATACTGTTATTTTAGGATGCCTTTTAACATCAGGCAAGAGACTACCAATGAAAATTAGTTCCCCAGCTAACTCAGGCGCATGTTTAAATGTGGATTAATTCACATTGTTCCTTCTTTTAAAATAAATAAAATACAAAATTAAACTTTTTGGTTTCGGTAAAAGCAATCAAGACAGGCACGTCACTCTGAACTAGGGTTGGGCGATGTGGCTTTGAAATAATATCTATATATTTTTAAGCTACATCGCAATATATGATATACATCTCTAAATTTTAAAATCTCCCCAAAAGTAATTACAAAATTGCTAAATGAACAACAGTCACAATTAAGTTAAAGTAGCAACAGTAACACAATGAAATTACATAAACTACTGTTATAATCTTGACACGTTTTAATTTGTCTACTTGCTCATCTATCTCTTATTCATCTGTTTTTATCATCCTGTCTTTATTTTAGCCCCACTGATGTGATGTCGTCTCGTCATCTTGTTAGACTACCTATTTTTTTCGTCTTTTATTGCATTTTTTTTTTTAAATTTTCCATTTATTTTATATTTTCTTGTTGACCTTTGTATATGTATTTTGTTCTGGCTTTTTTGACTGTGCTACACCTTTCTCTGATTGGCTTGATTGTTGAGGTCTATTTTTATTATTCCCTGAGTTCCTGCCTTTGTTTTCTCTGTCAAAGCACTTTGTAAACAACTGTTTTTAAAGGTGCTATATAAATAAAGTTATTATTATTATTATTATTATTATTATAGAGAGTGAGAGAACCAAAATGCCAGAACGAGTCTCATGCTGGTGGGTTGAGAAAGTGATGTGACAATTTATGTTCAGGATATGGTAATTTTATATATTGCAAGTGGAACAGGCTGCGGTACATAGAGTATATTCAATATATTGCTTACCCCTACTCTTAACTCTTCACATATGTATTATCTCTTTTACTATCACTAAGGCCTGCTGGTCTGGTTAGTTGTAAAACTGTGACTAAAGAGTGGCTGTTTGGGGGGAGAGGGTTTAGCGACATGTCAATTAGAAACATTCAGGATATGTACTTTGTGATAATAGTGCAATTCTTTATCATAAGTTTGACCATGAAGAAAAGCCACTTCCTCTCAGCTTCCTCTTCTCAGGATTCATTGAAAAATACAAATTTCATTTAACTCAGACTAAACTGAATATAATGAAGGAGGCACATCTTAAATATTTTACTTTATATTTTATTTATGTCCTTTACTGCCTTTTTACTTTTTCTTTTAAGTCCTACACTTTAGGGCTGTTTTCCCCCTGGCTCTGTTCTTTGCTGCAGTGACACAATTTCCCCCCGGAGGACCAATACAATTCATGTTTTAAAGGTTTGCAATAAAAACTAAAAAAAAAGCGTATAAAATTGTAAACTAAGGCAAAACTTAGTTTTGCTGCACCACGGTGTTAACATCACCTTACTCCTACAACTCCAGGAAAAAGGAGTTAAAATGCTGACAGACAACATAGGAGACAAATCTGTGAACTGCAGTACCAGGAGCTCTGACAGCTTCCTGTGCTTCCTAGTTTCTTTCAGCGCCTTGTCAGAACAATCTGTTGAACGTCAACACTTCCGTAAGACAGTAAGCTAAACTTTCAGCTGCACAGCTTCACCAAATCCTGCCAAGTAGCTTCACACAACTTGTTGCCAACAAAGTCCTGAATGAGAACTCTACTTTGTCGAGCCGATCTCATTATCCTCCGCTGAGCCATTGTGGGAATACCCTGGCAACTCACTAATCAGTGCCTATGTCAATGCCAGGATTGTTTACGGGGGAATGGAATCTCCTTTGGGAATGTCACGGCATCCTCAGAGGCCTGGGACTGTGCACAGAGCTCAGAGCAAGATGCTTTTTCACACTGAGAGAGAGTCTGCGGCTGTGTTTGTGTGTGTGTGTGTGGGACAAGGCTTGAGGATAGCAGCGTATGCATTATGCATAATTAATGAACATACAGAAAGGAATCACAATGGATACTCGGCCAGTCACAAAGTGTCAGTATGTAATGCGGGGGTCAGAGGTCATGTCTGGCTTTGTGCGTGGACGCCAAGGATGAAGACAAACAAGGAGACCTTTGAGGGTGCAGGAGGTTTCATGTACACAGGGAGACAACAAAAGAAAGCGGTTGGTTGCGTAACAGAAGAAAGAGGACAGTCATTCTGAGTTAAGTTTTGATTTTTTTTTTTTAATGCATACTACTTAAGTAATTATTGTGTATTTATTTGGATAAAACCTGACACTCCCTTACCATGGCCTGTATGACATTAGCAAGACCAAGAGATAAAAACAGAGATTCATCTATGTTAAAAAAAATGTTGTTTTGGGAGCATTTGAAAGTTTCAAAATATAAAATTGCATCATTGCAAGTTGGTAGAAAAGGTATTGTGTGACCTCCAAGAGAATCAAATTATTTAACTGCCTGAATTGTGTGACTTTTTCTTAAACAATGTGCAGGCAGCACCCCTGTGGCAAAGAAAAGATGACAATGGACTTATTGGAATCATACACTATATATGATTCCAAGTTGAAAGCCAAAACATCAGGATAACCACCTGCTACAGTATAGGTCATAAACCCTTCCCCCTCTATGTTAGTGAACGGCATATGGTCCAAAATAAAAACTCAAAGTACATATCAAACCAAGTTTATTGCAATTGTCATTTCTGTAAAGTGTTCCATTTGAGACAACATTACTGTCAAAATCTGCAAGAAGCAAGTGCATACAAAGTGTATCCATTTTATTATATGTACTGGTAGTATCTGATTTGAGACACAGTATAACAGTCTACTTCTAGGCTAGCTGCTCTGTTCAACATCTAAGTTTAGCATGTTAGCATGCTAACATTTGTAAAAAGAAGTCGTCAGCACTCAGCAATAAGCATTTAATACTGTTTATTGATACACAGAAGCAGACAAAAACTGACACATCTCAGCTTTAAGCTTTCCTCAGCATAGAAGAAAGCTTAGGGCTGAAACACGTCCGTTCCAGACTACTCTGAAGGACTTTTGAGTGAACACACCACTTCTTTTGTTTGAAGCATACTAACATTTGCCAGTCAGCCCCAAACACACGGTGCAGCTGAGGCTGATGGAAATGTTATTAGTTTGGCAGTTATTTAGTCATTATGGTTATTATATTTTATCCTGAGGGGCAACATGAGTGTACTAAAACTCAGTGGCAATCCATCCAATAGTGGAGGTGATCTTAGGCAAGTTCAAACCACTTAAGCACCCACTTACGCAGTGAACAGTAAAATCGTGAGACAAATGTGTTGCAGTCTCACAGATCTGCATCAGCCAAAAGCAGCTACAACTGATTGTTCCCTCTGTCTGTTAAGATATGGCTAATCCTGAATTTACCACAGCAGTAAATCTGAAATGGTTTGAGTCTTATCTATGGCACTACAGTGTGTTGTTATTTCAGCTGCAGCCTGCTGTCCAAACTTGAGGCAGCATGTTAGTTTTGCATATATGCTTCCATCTACTCCTTACTCTAGTAATGTGATTTTTTGGGGAAAAGTGTTTAATTTCACTGTTACAGTGGCCAAAAATGAAACTATTCTTTGTATATTGTATTGTATTGTATTTTATTAAAGACTAATCTGCCCCTACTCAACCTATCTGATGTAAAGCAGAGTGCTGACAACCACAGAAAAAACAACCAACAGCAAAAAAAACTGTCCCTTTTTTAATGAATGTATGCAATACTCTAAACATAAAAAAAATCTAATAAAATGTATACTCTGGTCTGTGTTCACTGAGAAAACAGTTCCATTAAGAGACTGTAGATAAATGAGCTGTTGAGACTAGGCAGAGCTGCTCCACTCATTGTTGCCATGTTCAGATTTCAGATGTCCTTCAACTTTTTTTAACTGGTTTAACTTTGAATAGAAATGTTACCATGATATGTACGAGATGAAAAAAGACTGAAAAGTCGGCCAAAATAATTCACAATGAGTCATCTGATGAGTAATTTATGTTTAATGGTGTGTCTGTTGTATTTATTTAGCAGTAACATTTCTCCTTAGCCAGAAAAAAAAATTAACAATAAAAAATGAATCATCTGGCTTTATTTCTCTGTCAGCTGAGAATAGAAAACTTATCACAGTTGCAATTACAGCATCAATGTATGTGAATCATGGTCTAAATCTCCAAATAAGGACCTTTATTCTAAAAATGCAACAAAGGAAGAACATACTGAATGGTGCAAGTCTCAGACCCCATATTATCTCTGTTGCTGAACTCATTGTGTAAGAAATGACGATGATTGCCAGCGAAATTGTAATTGTGTCTTGCATGATATGCACTCTAATGAAACACAGCCTGAACTTTTTAAGGTCAACACCGACTCGCATAATATCTAGGGCTGAGGCGACGTAATCAATTACGTGAATACATCGATTCACCTAACGTGCGTTAACGCGTCACACTGTTTCACACAGCGCGCGTCATGAGAGCGTGAGCAGCATCGAGCGTGTTGTTTTTTGTTTCGGCGCTCATGTAACAAGTTCCCGGTTGTCAGGCGCGTCTGAGCTGCATGTCAGCTGCAGCACATTTAGAGAAACGGTGGCTCGCCATTTTTTACGCCTGACGCTCACATTTGTTGACTCTATACCACTTTATACTGCAGTTTAAAGTCTCTCTCTCTCACACACACACAGAGATGAGGAAATACAAGGATGTTTGTTTTACCCCAACTTCCTTGCTTCCCTTTCAAAACAAAAGCCCTCTGACTGTGTGTCTGGACAGAATGCCACCAGTTTCTGATACAATGCATTTTATTTTGAAGCATTTACAGGACGGGGTTGTCAGCTGTGCAGGAGCTTGTATAACTTCAGAAATGAGTGGAGTATGTGCTTATAAAAATAAAAAATACAGCACTCATATCAGCAGGCAGAGGTGTGCCTTAAGGCCCAGTTTAGGCTGGACTATTTTGATATAGAAATAATGTACTAGTTATAATTATTTCTGTTAGAGAAAAGTTATAGTTTTATTCAAATTGCACTAATTTTAGATGTTTTGTTGAAATGCTAGATTTGAGGTTTGTTACTGTAACAAAGAGTAAGTGTTTTGTTAAGTGACTTGAATTTTACATTGTTTTATTTATTTTGCTGTTGGATTGCTAAATGTAGATTGCACTACATTCCTTTTATTAGAAGCTCTTGCATTAATTTTATTTTGGAGAGATTTTATATCAGACTGTAAAACACAGATTACCAGTTAAAACTGGGCTATTTTTGTTGGGGAATAATGCCTGCAGTGTATGACAAGTTTTAAAATGTTATTTTCAGTAAATTCGTTGTTATATTTATCGAGTAATAAAAAAATAATAGTTAGATCAATAAAAAAAGTAATCGATAGATTAATCAAAGAAATAATCGATAGATTAATTGATAAATTAATCGCTAAAAAAAAATAATCGTTAGTTGCAGCATTAATAATATCTATGTTGGTTATATCTGATACTAATGTGTCCCACTTGATAAAAAGTGTCATTAGATTAAAATGACATTTTTTCACATTAAATATACCTGAAAGTGTCAGTTGTCCTGGTAAAGATTAGGTTAGTCCACTGTGCACTTCCCCTTCTGACCACTCATTCAATTATTCCTTCAAGAAAAAAGGAAGTCGCAGTGCCACTTAACACTAACTGCGTTTACACTGCCTGTTCAAGACAGGAAAATTGTGCCATTATGCCGCCTCACAGTTCGGTATACAACGTTCAATTGTTGAAAGAGGAGACAGAGTGGTCTCACTTCTGAGCCAGGAATGGAGGTAGTAACAGCACAAAAACAGGGTCTGTAAAACGGAAAGTCAGAAAGACATGACCATGGGTGACAGGGGTGTGACATTTTGCCAATGAGTTTATGCGAGTGACCCACTGCAGGAGATTTAAAAAGCAGCTATGAGCAATTAGTGGCTAATACAAACAAGAAGAACAGCAGCCGTAAAAGTCCACAAACTGGGAAAACAATGAGATTCAGGAGCTCTTTACCCTCCGAACACAGGACGAGATCAGCTATCATATAACAAAGAAGGTAAATGATTGTGATGATGTGATTGTGTTATGCCTTTGTTATTGTTTAGTAAATGCTACCAATGCCCATGTTATACGTTACACTAGAGCCTATGTAGTGTATAATATGATCACACACAGCAGCAGAATGATGCCACTGTCGTTTGGTTCTGTGTAAATATGCAGGGGCGGTATAAAGTAGGGACTTTGTTGTGGCCCTATAGTGCTATCTCTATAGCCTAATTTCCACTGTACAACATCAACAACATCTGTTTTTTCTAATGCAATGGGAATGCGTACAATAGCCAATCACACCAGGGTCAAATAACTCTGCAGTAGACCCGGGTTTTTATAACCTCCGACATTGATGGGAACACAACATCCAGGTGAATGCGGTAACTTCAGCCCCTTAAACCAGCGAGATGCAATGACGCGGCATCACTATTTACTGTCAGTCTTTTCCCAGCCTACGCTCAAATATTTCTCCAAAGAGAAGAGACCACTGTTTTCAAAAACTTCTGTTCCTGCTGCTGTCTACCGTTTACCTGTTCTCCGGCCTGTCCATGACATCGCATGAACACACAAAACAACACCACCCCCAACACACTAGCTGACAGAAAGGCGGAATCGGGTGCTGTTCTCTGGCAGGGGGAATAAAGCCAGTTGCCCATATTTAGCAGGTTTACCCGTGTTTGAAAACCCTGCATGCACATGCTGATTTTGAAAAGGGGTATCTGTGTAAAAGGGGCTACTAAGGCTGCATGTGTATACTTTGACAGAAAAGACAGATTTCATAACCTAGTTTATGTCACAGAAGACCAAAGAGAGTAGGGGTGGTGAAAATAGAAGTAGGTAAAATAGAAACCAGAGGCAAACAAGGTTATTTCGTCATATAAGAAATGATAACAAGCACCAACATGCTAGAAATACTGGTGCAGTTGTACAAATAAAGATTAGACGTTAAGAGTTTGTTTTAACAAACACACACACACACACACACAAGACCAACTGGAACAGGTTTCCGTCTGCCGCACAGACAGCATAGTGCACTGAACCGTGACCCTCAACAGCAAAATACATAATGAACCATGGCTTGTAAACTGTTCCACCCCAATCATGGTGGAGGCAGAGATGTAATAGGTTTTAGAGACGTGTTGCTAGAACTAATTAGTCATGCTGACCGGGAAATGTTGCACAAGGGAAATGATTGGAAAACATTCATTTCTCTTGAGGAAAAACTGTGCTCAAAGTGCCCTTGAGCAAGGCATTTACTACCCAAAAGTTGCACGGGAGACGATGCTGGATGTGCTGTGGCTGGACTGGATATGAGTGTACGTGCATGACCCTGCCTGTATCTAGTTGGTTTGCCTAGTTAAATAAGGATTAAAGGCCTCCATGCATATCAGATTAATCTGTAATCTAATACAGAGAGTGAAGCATCAGAGGAGCATTGGAACTGGGGATCAAATAACATTAGAGGGAGTGGGAGTTTTTAAGACAGTCCCGGATGGATCACACCTAATTTATGATTCAACATTTCAAATGATATCATTTTAAAAGAGAAGAGCAAATAGAAAAAGTAGACCAAGCCTTTTCTGATGAAAGCAGTAGAGCCCTGACAGGATCTCTGCTGAAACAGGGGCACACGATTCAGTTGAGTTCCTGATGTTAGGGTTATCTTTAAATGGTAAAGATGGGGTAGGGACGAAACATCAATATAGTGAGACCTCCTCTTTCTGCACTCTATTGACACACTAGTGCCAAATATCTATATTCTCATTAAAATACAAAATTTGTCGCTGCATCAAAGTCTCTGGGCCACACTGCCACCAAGAGCAGCGCATGTGAGTCGTGGAACCCGTTCTTTTTTATTTCGGTGCCCGTGTTAACAGGTCTGAGCACTCACCTTGGCAGCGTGAGTAGCACTGCTCAGGCGTGGTTCTGCTGCTGCTCAGCTGTTGCCTATCTACAAAAACTGAGTCTTGACATGCAGTTTTAATGGCCATACTGACTTCTTACCTCTTTTTACTACAGTTTTAGTGTCTATACCATCACAGACTCAACCTTTCCTGTCTTTTTTTCAAAATAAAAGCCCTCTGACAATGTTACTGTCAACAGAATCAACAACATGTCAAATGTCGGCAATATGTTGGCTTGCAGGGCTTCATAAATAAGTGGTGTATATGCTTTTAATTGTAGAAATACAGTTAGAGCAGCAGTTAGCTCTGCAGCAGCGCCGCAGCAACTCCACAACAGATTTAAGGCTATTTGACATTGGAATGATGCCACACGTCATAGACAAGTTGCAGTCAGTAGGACAGTTGCCATTACAGATTTGTGCAAAATGTAATGTTGCAGGAACCACACTACCCAGCTTTATTTCCAACCCAAGGTGACCAAGGCGTGTTCCGAAAGCAATAATGGAAAGGCAAGCTCCTTATTATTATATTAATTTCTATTTGCACAATTAGAGGGTTAATGGAGACCAACCCAGTGTGTTTAAGAGGCATTACGCTAAGATTATGCACTTTGTTGAGTGTTTCATCTTATTTGTCAAATTATGTGAAACTGACACAGTGAATACAAAATTACTGCTTTTAGCCATTTTAGCCTGAGGGGTATTTTTTCTTCTATATTCACAGATATTGGGATGTCTCGTAGATTAATTGTCTTGCAATATATTGATTATCGCAGAATTAAAATATCGTGATAGTATAATTATCATGGGCTAGGTGTTGTGATAGTATGGTATTGTGAGTTACCCTGTGATCCCAGCCTTACAAATGAATGTTGTTCAGCCAGACTGAGACACTAGGTAGACTTAACACTGACTCTCACATGCAGTTCTCCTGTGTGGAGAACACCAAAATCCAGACTGCTAAATATCTAGCAGTTTCAGGGTTTCTTTGTTTGATAGACTGCGTAAATAAATAAAAACATAAGTAAAAAGGACCTTATACGGTGTGCAGGTGAAAGCGGCATCACCTGATCCACCAGGTGGCATGTGAACACATTACATTTTAAATAAAACTTCTGATATGAGTTTATAGGAATCATTATTATTTGGTAGTAGTTGGATGTACAGCCGAACAGAAACAAAAATAACTGATGCTGTAGTTCTGTGTAACGTTGTCTTGTACGACGAGCGCTGAATTAAATGCAGCGTTAAACTGCCCTATTTTTTAAAGGGCTTCTGCATCCACTCCTATCACTATGGGGGGATTAACCAACTCCGTGCAAGACATGACGAGGTGGGGAGACGTTGTCCTCGCTTTAGCCGATTCCCCCCTCACACACACACGCCACCTCCACTCTCTCACACACATTCACAATACACACATGTCGAACATTAGCCGAATTCACTGTCTGGCCACTCAACACCAACTACAACACTCTGGAACATGTAGCATTCATGTGCTAAGTTGGAGTTAAAGTATGCTACCTGTGTTTTGTGGTCGAGGCTGTGGTCGGTGCCCACCGTTGGTTGGTTGGTCTGTGGGAAGATGAGCTTAGCTTTCGCTGTCTCCGTCTGGCGCCTCGCCGCAGTTAAATACCCTCCACATCACAGCTTATCCCAGCACTCTCAAACACGTCAGGCACAAAGAATTTGAGAATATTTTTCAATTAGTCTCCAAACTGAAGAAACCGCGCCAGTCCAGCCGGGCTGACCCCAAACAAAAAGGCTCCCCCGGGACAACAGGGCTCACGGGCAGCCGCCACTCACTTGCTCTTCTGTTCTGGGAAAATAAACACTTCTATCGTCCTCCAAAAAATTCCCCCCTTTCGAAAAAAAGTCCGACTAAATTCACCTTTCGCCGGAGTCACGGTACGGTATTTCAGGTCCAAACTTACTGAGAGGATCTCCTCCGCGTGCAACTCAACGGAGAGCACGGCTCGAGCCCAGAGCGTAGTGGAGACTGACGGGAGCACGAGCAGCGCTATCTCTGTGCTGCGTTCACGGGCTGTCGGAAACGCGAAACCCTAACCCTTACCCATCCAAGAAAATACGACAACATAGAAAGGAGCTTTAATAAGTGTGTCTTTAATAAGACACACTCTCGTATCACACTGCGCAAAAAATGCGCTTTTAATTTTCAGAATTTTAACCCGAAAAAAAACTCACTTAATATGAATTATTTTTAATATATACATGCTAAGTAGCCTAGATTTTTAGTGTTTTTTGGGCTGGGTTTGGATGATGATGATGATGATGATGATGATGACAGCCTTGGATATGTTGCAGCAACATATATTGTGACAGTGCACCTAGTGGAAATAACATACATTTTCTCCATACACCGAATATGGTAAAAATGATGTCATCTGTTGGAAAATAGTAAAAATGACAAATTCCAAGGCAAGAGCCCAGAATGACACCCAGAAATAATACAATACATGTTTATGTGCTTTGATGGCTGTGGGATTAAAAACGGCAGTTTGAATGAGTTTCAAGGGTTTCATATTTTGCACTGAACAGTCTGAATGTAACACTTCTTTCCAGTGTATTTCAGACTTTCTGTAGGAGGTGAGCTGGAAATTCCAAAATCAAACAAAAATACACAATCTTGCCAAAATTTATGCCATATGGATGAGCACAACCAAAATAATCCAAAAAATGAAGAATGAAAAACATAAAATTGTGCAAAACAGTCCCTCAGGGATCATATTTCAGTTGTAGATTGGTGGGTTTAGTTCCACTGAATTAAAATGGTTGACTCTGTGAAAGCTGCAAAGAGCTAAATTACCATTGATTCCACAGCCCAGCTGAGGAGCATTTTTTTCCACTCATGCTAATCATAACATAAAATATGTTTATGTAATGTAACAGTGACACTCATCTTGTTTTGCTGGGGGGCCACTTTTGCATAGTAACAGCAGGCCAGGGGCCAGACGTGCCAGCACTGCACCGGTCTGATGAATGCAGAGGCATTTCTAGAATTTAAGAGCATTTGGGGGGCTAAGCTCATACCTCTGTCACTCTAAACAAGGTCTATTTTTATGCTTTTTTATGCACTCTGGTACCTTATTTATATTTATATTATTTATATTAATAAGTACAAAAAAATCCCTGCGTGAATGAATTTATATTCATTGTGAATTAGGTCTAGTGGTTGGATGGCCAGCCAGCACCCATTGAGGCTGTGACACACCAAACCGACGGTCGGCAGTCCGCCCATCTTGGGCCGAAGGTGAGCGTCTGTGGCCCTAATTGCAGTGTGTCATTGTGTCCGGCCCTTGTCCACCCCTGCTGGCTTTTTTTTTTCACCATGTTACCATGGAGTCTGTCAGTGAATGACATCACCCTGATTGGTCGTTCTGCTCAGCGCACAAGAAGAGAAACAGAGGTAAAAAATGTAAAAAAAAAAATGTCTAAAGTCAAGAGGGAGTGAAACTAAAAAAACTTTTTCTATGATGCAAAATTGTTTTTCTTTTGAGCTCTTTAGCAAAAATGTTTCTGTTTTGAGATTACAAGATTACAGATGACCCCAGCTGCTGGTATGGAGGGGTATTTCCTCTCATGCAGGTGCAGAACATCCATGCTGGTTGGCCGTCAGTTTGGTGTGTTCAGGTGCGACCTTTTGGCCGAGACATGGCAGCGTGAAGCGACACAGCAGCGGGCTTTTGTCACCACTAGTTTTCTGATGTGGATTTGGTATGTCCGGGCCTTTTTAATTGCCAGATTTGGCCCCTGGGCAGTAAGATGATTATCACTGTCTTAGGGTAATTTAATTTCTAAAACAAACCAACAGTTGTATTTTTGTAAACTGGGGTCAGTTTAATTTTCCCTTTGGGGATCAGTACAGAAAACGATATAATCAAAATAAGCAAATGGCTTTGTAGTTCTGATATAGTTAACCATCTTCATCTGGATAACTAATCCAATAATATGCCAAGACTGATCACTCATTTACACCTTGAAATAATCTTTCGTGTAAATTAAATCACCAACGCTGCATACACTTTGCCCTGAATGCTGTGTCGACTGTGTCAAACATGAGATAGAGCTTTTCTTTGGGGAGTGATGGTCAATAACCAACTAGACAGAGCGCTGACAGGCTATAAACCATGTGCAGTCAGAGTTCAAGATATGCAAAGACATGTTACACATGCATGATTACTATGACCCCAAAGGTTTCACCTCCAACTGACTGTTAGATTACCTGAAATACCTTAAACAGAGGAAAAAAGAAAGAAAGGTGTACAAAGTAAGAGGTAGAAACACCTGAAGGCAGCATAGAATAGTAAAGTTCACCAAAATAAAAATAAATTGTTGGCTATTTTATGGTTTATTTTCTATCTGAGTTAAAATATTTTGTTCGTAGCATGGAAGAGGCTTCTTTTTGCTTATTTCTTGCTCATTTTTGGAACAATTTCTTCTTTTATTGCTCATTGCCTCATGTATTTAAAGAAATCAAGATAATTTGCTCATGTTCCAGAGAGTTAACTAGCAGTGCGTCTGCATTAACACCTTATCACGGTTTTCCCAACAGCTTAGTGTTTGTGCTGTAGTTTGTACAGCCATACTGCAAAGGCAGCTTCTAGACAGTCAAATGAACAATTTAACTGTATTCTTGTCCTAGTATTTGTCTCACCGATGTCACTCACCGTCTGTCCTGTTTTTTTAGCCAGCAGCACTAAACAGAAGCTGATCCTGGATCATACTATTCTTTGAAACAAGCTGTCATTCTGTAAAAGCAGAAATATTTGTCATGTGAAAGCGAACAGAGGTGATGTCACACACAGAAAATGACCTGAGGCATAAAGTAAATGTACAACAGTGGAGTCTGAAATGATCAGAACTACAGCTATTTATTCTCACAGTGTGCTGTGCGTTAGTGCAACGTGTCACTCACAAGTGTAGTACACCACATCAGCAGTGTCCTGACATGATCAGATTGTGCTCTCCCGACATATGTCCTCTGAAACTGTCCCGTGGTTCATTAACCATGTCATTTTTTCACTACAGTCCGCCCACCATCTTTTCTCATGAAAATGTTTCCATCATTTGAACTCTCCACATATTCAGTGTAGGAGTTTGACACCCAGAATCAGCTGGGCACACACATTAGTCCAGTTTTTAATATTCTAAATACAAATTGATTTATTTTTGGCAGCACAGTTTTGTCACAGAGGAGACATTATCTTGGTAAACTGGGAAGTTCACATTCTGACCATTCACCAGTATAGTTTAGAAAGTTCCTCCACAGGGGAGAAAGCTTAGGTCATTCCCATAATGCATGCATGTGTGTACCATGTTCTTATCTGCATTTCCAACATAAATTATGTTTAATCTTTTAATTTAATCTAGTTATTCTGTCACACATTCCATACATTTGCTGAAAGATTTTCACTAACTGCAACACAAACACAAAATATATGAATTGTCATAGAGGACAACACACATACAGCAGTGCTGCAATTAGAAAATGATTTTTTTTACAGTATATATGTAAGTGTTCTGTCACTATATATAAAGCAGACAGTACTTTGAAAAGGTCTCAGAAATTGTCAAAAAAAAACAAACACTGATATAATTTCTATAACCAAACATATAACATGATATAATATATAATGGAATGAAATTAAATTCTATAATATCAATAACATTCATCCTTTTTTCCATTAAAAAAAGCAAATTTATTATCTAAACATCACTGCTTTTGCCATAAAAGGCCAATTCAGCTGTTTGGTAAAACATGGCTTTAGTAGCTTCAGTAAAATATCATACTGAAATTATTTTACTGTAGATATAATGGATGAAATTAACCATTTAACAACAATGAATGACCAGAAGTTGATTTATATCTTAGCAAATAGTCAATTTAAATTTCTTTGGCTCAGCTTCAGTACCTTTGCCATAAAAGTCAAGTGTTTGGTGAAGCATGTTTTTAAAAATGATTTGACCCCTTTTAGATTTTTAGTTTTTGTATAAAGTTACATAAATCTTTTCAGTAAGATCATTTAAAGCTATAACATGAATAAACATGCTTACCTTTGAGAATCCCACCACACACAGCTCTCATGACTGCTGTGATTGTTACTAACTTCCTTTCAGAGTTAAACTGAAAAGGTAGTCTGTTTAAAGAAACTGGGACATCTCCTGGAATATTTTAGCATATCATACCTAAACCTAGCAGTACAGAGGGCTCAATCATTTTAAATTAAATTCAACATTAAATTCATTATGGTTTAGTGAATCAAAATGTGCTCTACCAAATGGCTGAGCAGGATGTTAAAGCGTTAATGTGAATTTCTCTTCTCGCAACTTATGGCGTAATTACATTTCTTCATTTTCACAGCAAAGATGATGTTTGAGATCAAACTAGCAGAGAAACTGCTGCTGCTGCCCTCAGGCCATGAGAGCAAAGTCAGACAGGTGTCACAGTTTGGACATTTGTTGTGTTATGATCCATGATGTGTTATAACTGTTATGATCCATGCGAGGAGGAAAAGCTCACAAAAGATCTTCAGTTACCTTCCAAAGTAAACTAAATCCATTTCAGCTGACACTCAGAGGTGACAGTTGTTGCTTGTGTCCTGTGAACATGGTTGAGTGTTTGGATGATGGCCATCTTTTTCCTTGTGTCATTAAACAATAACTCTAATTACCAACAGGGGTTTGAGAAGAAGTTGACAGTCCCAGATGTGCCACTAGATAACACAACTTCACTCTGTATTCAGCTGGGAACGTTTTTTCATTGGCAGCAGGGTTTTCAATGACATAGCAGGCATTCTTTTCAGATACTGAGAGGGCACATTCATCACATAATACCATGCCACAATATCATTCCTGTGGACTCTCCTCAACTGCTAGTTTCACTTCTTGATTGACACCATGAATGAGTCACTGGAAACTAAACGTTTCTGCTTTATTTCTGAGGAAAAACAGCTTTGCTTCCTCTCTTCTCATTTTACACTGATCAGGTAATCCTATCGCCGTGTTCTACTCATGTTACCCTTAAAACAGTGCAGCAACAATGGCCTTAACTTCTAAAAATTATATCATTCTTTTCCAAATTCAGAAAGAAATCTGATCCAAAGCTGCCCTCTAGTGACGGCATTTGCTCCACACAGTGAGGCTCGCCCCGCGACAAGCCTTCCGGCAATGAAACTCAACATATGGTGACAGGGAGCCAGTTGGCCTGGTGACTATTTTATAATTCATAATGAAAATAAATTGATTCACCCTGGGATTTTTTATTTTATTTTATTTTTTTTGTAATGTGAATGTCAATAAGATGTCAGGATGCATTAAAAAAACATCAAAATTGAGCTGGCTTAAAACATAAACAAAATAAAATAAAAACTGCCAAGAGAGGATTGCTCAGACTCCCCACAGAGGCCCGGGCTGGTCCTGAATGTCCTCAAATCCAAGAGACATCCCTGTATTCACCTGAGCTGTGCGGCTGCTGTGACGGGATTTTCCTCTTGGTAAAGATGAGTCAGGATGGCAAACATTTAAAAACAGATAATTAATTTATAATATACTCATAAATATAATTATATATTATTATTATTATATATTCATTTAAGGGTTAATTCAGATCTTTTTGAAGTGGGGTTGTGTGGGGTACTCAATGTATCACCTACAGCAGATGTCAGTCGGCACGCCCCCAGTTTGGAGAAGCAGACTGAAGTGAAGTCTGTGGAAACATGATTCTTCACACACATCTTCCAGCAGCACAGAAGATCTCTACAATCAGCACAGTTTACAGATCAGTGTCATCAATTCAGTATCTGACCAAATGTCTCCCCTTCTGTTCCTGACTTATGATGTTGTGTAATGGACAGAAAAGTGTTTCTGCAGAACATTATGATGTCACAATTGATTTCTTGGATATAAAATGTCAGAACTATATCATTCACCCTTTTTGACATTTGCGTGAAATTTGAGTATATGAATTCTTGGCCGAAAACATGTTTTATGTTGTCACCGTGATCTTTTCCTTTGACCTTCCATCACCAGATTCTAATCAGATTCTCGAGTCCAAGTGGACATTTGTGCCAAATTTGAAGAAACTCCTTCAATACCATCCTCATATATATCGCCAGTTTGGGGGCCTAAAAATACACAAAAACATAACTCTGATGTACCTGCACCGAGTGAGCTTTGTTACAGTGTCTGAAATACAGTGTGTGGGAAGATCTTAAACTCGTGACTGAAACAATAAATGTGATGATCAGAAAGAGACAGTCACACATGAGGAGAATAATCAGTCGACAAAGAGAACCTGCAGTTTTCAGTTACTCCCTTTTAATTCAAAATAAAACAGGAATATAAAATGAGTCAAATCAACATTTATAGACAGGGAGATAAAAGATGTCATGAAAACAAACAAAAGAGGAGGCTTGCATTTACAATGTACATTTACACTGTACATTTCACAATTCTTCCCCATTTAAATCTCTGTTTACTTTCTGATACATACTGGGTTAGTTTAGCTACTGTGTGTCCGCACCAGCGCTGCCAACTATTCAAATCACAGACACATTAAAAACCAAAAACATAAAACATATTGTACACTCTGATCTTGCTTTGGGTTTCTTGACTGGTACTTTATTTCTTGAACAAATGTCAGTGTTGGTCTTAGCTGGAGGTAACAGCTTAAATAAAGGATGCTGACCCCAGCAAGTAAATAGTGCAGAATATATTTAAAACAAGATTTTTTTCCATGCCCCAGATATTGTTTTCATCTTCCTCCTGTGAGACGAAAGACTAAATGGTCAAAAACCTGCCTTTTATGCACGTCCTCTATCATAAAGGTGAACAGGCTATTTTTTGCCTCATGGTTTCAGTGTTCCGTGTGAACACAGTTAAGAGCGTTCCATTTATTCACACCTTCATTTTATTCTGCACTTTAACCTTGTGAAACCTCAGCATCACTTTTCTTGTGATGCTTTCAGATGCCTTTCACAAGTGTTTAGACCTTCCAATGCTGAACATTTGCTTGTTTGTTTTATTTAGTATTTTATTAGTATTTAAACCTTTGAACTCTGAGCAAATTGGTGCAATTTCTTTCAAAAACATGGGGGAAAAAGGCAATGAACAACTTGGTGTAAAGAAATGTTTCACAAACTGCAAGACATTAGTAGATTTAGAAAATTATGCTTAAAAAGCTAAGAAAAAAATGCCCAGAAGGAAAAAAAACAAGGGAAAACAATATTTATAATGATCATAACTGCAAAATATGTGTGAGAATATTACTTTCCTTTCCTTCCTTTTGTGGGATTTTATTGTGTATTTATTAGTCTGAAGCTGAAAGAAACACTTATACCGTACACCCAGTAAAATTTCAGGAAGGTATGAAATATTACAAACCACCCAAGCCTGCTGACACTGTGCTGGCTTTCTGTGCACTGCGGAGCACACAGGGATGCAACGGGGCGGTGCAATGTGATATTATTTCTTTAACTATTCTTTCTCAACACACACACACACACACACACACACACACACACACACACACACACTTGAATATGATACACTGATAAATTTTGCAAAGTTGCACAGCGTGAGCTTGACTAGCTAAAAGTGGCAGGCTGGGTTAATATAGGGATGGCAGACTGGGCTTCAGAATTAGGGCTTCACACTGTGCACTCACATGTGTGCACTTTTTTAGAGCAGATTTTTAGAAAAGGACACAAAATAAAAAGGATTAATGGCACCGAAACAAATCATCTACACTCTGACCAGAAACAGCTAAAAAATGATAATGCTTATTTAGAAAATATACTGAGTTTGGGACTCTTTAGTTCTGAATTTTAATTTAAGTACTTGATACAACAGAGCTGCATTTCTTATACATTCATATTATTCAAATGAAGCATCTTGACACTAAACCCATTTTTATTTCATGAAGAGTGACTGTGGTGGGTGAAGTGATGAGCACAGTCTGAGTGAGAGGAGAGGGCGCAGCAGTGGAAATTCTACTCGAGTATTGCACTGAAACATTTTGGCAATTAACCTTTAGGCACAAAGCTAACTAACCAGACAGAGCAGTCAGTCCCGACAGGACTCACAAGCATCTACGTCGACTTTGTCGCCAAACACAGGTGTAATACTGTCCATGTTAGATCTCAAGTCATCCCCGAACCCTGCCATGAGTCCAGTCTATAAACAGCACTGAGAGCAGAAAAAAGCTGAATGAGATCATAGTGCAAAGAAGAAAGCAGGGCTCCAAACTATTGCAGACTGTTACAGATATGATGGAAGAAAAATCCCACAACGCTCACAAGTGCCACGTTTGGTTTAGCAGCAGTGGCAACACCTGACACCGAGCCACACCCGACCCACGCATCAAACATGGAAAATGCTGGTTCAAGGTGGAATTTTGTTAAAAAATAAATACTCTACAGTCACGCCTATTTCTGTGGAGAACCTTGGAATGTATGAAAATATTTTAAGCATCGTCTTATACAATATGCAAATGTAGTTGTTTTTCTTTTGCATTTTATTGTCGCCTATTTTTTTCTGTGTTTAACCCTTTGAGACCTGGACATACATCAGTTTTCTTGCACAGCGTTTGGTTTGATTTCTTTGAAAAACATGGCAAAAAAAAGGCTATCAATAACTTGACATGAAATGTCCCACAAAGTGCAAAAAAATGAGTTTCATTTGAAAATGAATAACTAGCCAAAAAAAAAAAAGAAAACTATATTTATAATTGTGTATTTAAAATATGATTACTAAATAATAATAACGATTTTTTTCCTTCATTTTTGCACTTCTTTCAGGTCATTTCCTGTTTTTGTTTAGATACTTTTCTTTTTCTTTTTGTTGCTAATTTAATTTATTTTCTAGCAACTTTTCTTTTTTCATCGCTAATTTTTGGGTCATTTCTTGTTAAGTTGCTCATTGCATTATTTTCATATTTTCAAAAGAAATCAATCCAATTTGATCAGCTTTCAAAGGGTTAAGCGTCATTGCTCTTTTTTTTTTTCTTTTAATGAAGAGGTAAACAAAATTCACTTTTTTAAAAAACTAAAACCAAATGAGTTGGGCTGTTTCTCAGCATTGGGCATGGCAGCGAAAAAATGTTAAGTGAATTCATGTCACAGCGACACATTCCATTGAGGACGCAGACAGAAATGAACTGTAAGATCTACAGTTGACCCACTTTTTTAAAAAACCTCCTGTATGACTACAGTTTCTGCACAGCGCTATCTTCCAGTCATGTGAGGGGTTGAAGGGAAAGGTTGTGTTAGAAATATACCCGTGGCAGCTCTCACACTCTACATTCATACACACGTTAACTCAAGGTATTGGTCGAACAACATTTGCAAATTATATTTAAGTGCATCTAATGGGTGAAGGTTGCCACACTGCACTGTATCATAAATGCCAGAGAATTAAATTAAGCACTTCAAAGTCAATTTTGTGCAGTTTCTTTTTGACATAGAAATGAGCTGACACTCTCTAATCAGTCTTAATGTGGTAAACTCCACCCAGCTGGTACTTCAAGGTGGTTAAAATGAACAGAATCACTTGCAACTACAGTCTAAGTCTGACTGTTCCCTTTACACACACACACACACACACACACACACACACACACACACACACACACAGAGAGTCATATCTCAAAGCGTCTCTCGCACACACTCACTCTCTCTCTCTCTCTCTCCCTCTCTCACCCCACCCCCCCCCACACCCATCCTGAAAAACACTGCGGTGCATTCAATCTCAATGCAAACAAATGGAATTCACATTCAGAATGTGCTGACATGTTCGGCCCTGTGTCTGCTCACACACTCACAACAGCAGGGTGCAGTGCATGCTGGGCTCTAGCTGTCGTCCTCCTCCTTGTTCTGGGTCTGGCTCTTCTCTGGGTTGGAGGAGCCTTCGAAGCGCTGGGAGGCGATGGCGGCTTGGTGAGACATACTCTTCCTCACTATGTCTCCTTTCCTCCACAGGGTGATCTCCTGCAACACACACACAACAGGACTAAGGATACAGCCGGCGGTAGAGAGGATTTCTCACAGCGAGGGCATGTTCATCATATACTGAACTGTAGAAAATCCTTCACAGTAATGATGTAGAATATATCCTGTGAACCGTCTGCTCGCTCAGCAGACAAATGCTATGATTGTAAAAGGTTTATATGTGCTTAAGGACATATGTTTGTGCAGCTTAAGGACAGTTAGACAGAGAGGCAGCTGGAAAAGCATGCGCCTGCATTAACAGATACATTATATTCAACAGATTAGAGGGGTATGCAATACTGTTGGGTGATAAAAGAACCATCAAGGTGGCGGCAGCAGAGGCAGAAATTTTAGTCTCACTGGATCCTACATTTCCTATAAAGCAGTTTAGTAGTGTCTTTTAGATCCCTCCTGCCTCTGAATGCTTATTTGTTTCAAACTCAATACCTCCAGTTTGGAGTGCACTCTCAGGCTCATGCTACAACCCTACTGACATCATCAGGGTTAGTTTTTTTCATACTTTGTAAAGCTTCATCCAGAACCACAGCAGACTTACACTGCTTTATCCTCCTGCTCCTCCTCTTCTCGTGATGAGGAAACTAAGCTTAATGCATAGATCAGTAGAATGCCTGTTGAATATTTAGAAATATCCTTCTGCTGCAGCTTGTAGTTTTCAATTGTTGTAGAGGAGAGTGACACAGCATTACCAAACTCCAGACCAGTAACAGTCCCTGTATAAGTCAACACATGAAGCACAGATAACTCCCAGCCCGTTTGTTCAGTCTGTGTACCTGCTGTTTGAAATAGCGTCTTTCTTCCTCATCGATGAGGACCAGGTTGAGGTAGTAGCGAACAGAGAACTTCTTGTTGATGTCCCTCATGGTGGGTGTCATCTCGTAGCCTGCGAGGAACAGCCGGATGGGGATGGACTCTCCTGCAGCAGACACAGACACAGTGTGTGACAGATGAACTCACAACACAAACACAGCTCACTGCAGACTGCAAACAGACTCAGCATTACCTCTGACTGGTGCACCGTCCATGATCTCATACTTTGCTATGGTGTCGTTCTCGTGGTAGACGTTGGGCCCTGTGCCTGTTGTTTCCCGCTTGATGATGTCAATCTCCATGTGTTTGATCTTGATCCTCACCAGCAGAAAGTAAATCTTCCCAACTATCACATCTTTGAGGTGATACCTGCAAGCAAACAGCATTATCTTTACAAACCAAGCACTCTGTCTTTCCTGAGAAACCTGAACAATTAACAGTGAAACCACAGAACTCAAACTCAGAATTAAGGTTGTCGATTCTTGTGCAAAGAAAAGCATACCTGGACTTATTGTACTCAAACTCTATGTGTAGACAGTCCTCAATCCCCACTTCCATCTTGATGGAGGAGTTGAGCTCGGGGTAGGTGCTGAGTGTGTGCACCACAATGTCCAGCTCTTTGCTGATGTCGTTCAGTCTCCGGCTCACTGTGGCCCGCAGAAAGTAGCTGAAAGACAAAAGAACATCATGTTGCTATAAAACAAAATGACAACACTGTCACAGTATAAGCACTGAGTGGTTGCCTCAGCCTGTGCTGCTCAATACACAACTAACAGATGCTGTTGGATGGATGAAAAGTGGAAAGAGAAACTTGATAAGTTTGCAAAAGTTTGTCATGTCCACAGTAGAACAGGTCTGACTCAGCTGTCATTTTGGACTTGGTCAGGGATAGTGTTGAGCGTGCAGATCAGTAGATAGATTTATTAGACAATCATGAAGTGCACATAAAACCACTCCATCTGAAGACAGCTATCACATACATCTAATACTGTGGAGGATTAAATTCCACAATAAAACAGTGGCTTATTTCCACTGTGGTCCTCCGGGGAGGCGAGATGCCAGGTCTTTTTTAAGAATTAACATTGGACCCAGTAGAAACCCTTGGCCTGCCAACGTGAATGTTGCAATGAACTATTATGTACAGTGCCGGTGAATAGAAGTGTATGATGCATGTGTGTAATCTCTACATAAAACACGCTGCAAATAATTCATGCACACCACACACAGTGCACACAGCGGAGCTTACCGTAGCTTGACGTTCTGACCGGTGTAAGACTCGTAGGGTTTCTCCACATGCGTAAACTCAAAGTCAAACGTCTGTGACTGTGTGAGCTCCCCTGGCCGAGCCAAGTCTTTCACAAGAGACACAAACTCGTGGTGGTTTCCTCTGTCATAGTACAGTTCTGGAAAAGACACATTAACAGCATCAGCTTCCAGTTTCTTTAAGAATGCACTTTTAAGTGCTTTTAATCACACACAAGGCTCTGAATGATCTGGCACCGGAGTATAGGACTGAGCTCCTCACACTGTACTGTCCAAACAGGTCCCTCAGGTCTGCTCGTCTGGACCTTCTCACTATTCCAGAGTCTAGGTTAAACACTGAAGTTGATGGAGCTTTTGCAGTGCCGGCTTCTCTCGGCTCTGGCACGTTTGAAAACATACTTTTAATAAAGACTTTCCTAATAATTTCCTAATAATTGATACACATTATTTTACCGTTCTATCTCACGTATTTATTATTTTGTTTAATTGGGTTATTTTGTGCATGTGTATGCATTTGGCATTTGGTAAATATATGCATACATTTGTATGTAATTCTGTGTGTATGTATATATATATATATATATATATATGTGCATTTTTTTATGATTATTTCTTTTGGTTTGTATTCTCCATCCTTTGTGCATTTGCATGAAAAGTGCTCTACAAAGAAGGATTATAATTATTATTACTATTTTTATTATAATTATTATTATTATTATTATTTATTTATTTATTTTTTTTATTATTGTTGTTGTTGTTAAACAATCTGAAGTGAGGCTTCCTTTGTGTAAACCATATTATCTCAGTTTTCTGGCTACCATTTTGCCCTTCTACTCTTAATCCAAAGTACTTCTGCTTCTTCTTTAATTTGAGACAAATGGCAGTGAACAGAAAAAGGGAATAGGGAGTAGTGCAGCACTGATAAAAAACGTCCAGATGCATTTATGCTCTAAGAGTCTAGAGAGGACAAAGGAAGAGGAACTCATTGCTGCTGCAAGCTGGGCTTAGCTAGGCAGACTGCATTTTAAGAAATTACAATCGAACAGTATGTACGTGTGAGAACAAGGCAGTGGCGTGCTCGAGGACCGTCTTTTTCCTGTGAAACTCGAGAAAAAAACGCATATGCACTTGAAGAAAAGGGTGATCACATGAGAGGCAAAAACAGATTTCAGGCACTTGTGTGTGGCGCAGGAACAAAAGCACATAAATCAAAGGCTTTTATCCAAGACATGGCTACCTGCATTAAAACATCACCTGGATTCGACCCCTGAGGTCTTCATCAGGGTGCAAAATGAAGAGTTTAGGGTCCAAACAGGTTGGTGTTTTAATGCAAGTAGTCATGTTTTGAAAAAAGGATTTTTAACTTCAAGTACAATTGTTCCTACTCCAAATAAGTGCCTAATGTTTGTCTATTCCAGAGCAGTATGGACCTTTAAAAGCTGTAGCTGAACTGAGTGAGAGACCAATGTTTCTTCATCCAGTGGGCCCTGATGCTGGCTTTACACGCTGGCTTTACACAGCCAAAACTGTGTGCACTTAGTTGCGGATTTCAAGTGAATGTTTTACTGTTTTACCGAATGCTCAACATGTAACGTTGACCGAATGCTTTAAAGAACACATCCTGGTGTTGTTATAAACTCATGACACAGACTTTGGGTGTGTATAAATAAATGCACTCTACTTTTACTAAAAAAATACAGTGCATGATTTTTCTTGGCGCAACCTGAAATGCGGTTGTGAAAGCATTCAAATCTGTAAATACAAAATACAACCATTTAAAGTTGAATGTGCCTCACATAAGCCAAATTAAACACAACAATAAAAAACCTCCCTCCCCTGTGCTTAAAAAATATCAAAAATGTCATATCATATAAAATATATAAAAGTAAAAACAAAAATTAGCTGACATTTTGTAAAAATAAATAAATTAAGAAAAATAAAACATGATCAAAAACAAAACCATGAAAATGACCTGGAAAAGGTGCTAAAAAATGTAGAATCATTTTGTAACATAATTTTAAGTATTTGTATTTGTGATAATTATAAATGTATTTTTTTCATAGCTACTTTCTTTTTTCCCTAGACAATTTTCATTAGCTTTTAAACATTTATTACTGAGTTGCTCATTCACATGCTTTTGAAAGAAACTACATGTGCTCGGGGTTTAAAGGTGAAGCAGATGAAAGAAAAATGACATTGCTCAAAATTTCTAAATAAATGTATGTTTTTCCATTTATTATACTGCTGCACTCAACTTGAGTTTGTTCCTGTGAGACTCATGCAGCAAGAAATGGATTAGGTGTCTTTGAGATCAGTTTGCTAACAGCACAGCAGCAACACTTATTTGTAACCTGCTTTGTTACTATCTGCATTCTTTGTTCCATCAGCTCTAAACTGTCCTCTGTAAACTCTAACTCCTTCAGTATGACAGCTCCCACTGCAACGAGACACAACAGCTCTACCTTTTCAAAAACAAGGGTCAAAGGTCAATGTGACAGCTAGCCAATGGCTGCTGTGTCAGCTGACGTCAGCATGCGCCCACATCTGTCACGAGACCCGACACTTCCAACTGACACTTGTTAGTACGGTGGGCCGGTGTTGTGTGGAAGCGGTTCACGCGTTACTATAACAGAAGCATGTAATCGAGTAGATGGTGAGTGTGTATGAAAGCGGAGAGCTGCTGTAGCTAGCTCCCAGCTCCCCAGCACCTCCTGTCACACTTTGGCACCCGGTGTCAGCGGGCTCTCAGTGAGCCGCAGGCCGCCAGCCGCTCACCTATCTGCCCGACAAACTCGATCTTGATGCCGTTGTGCTCCAGCCTCTTTCCCGGGTACTTGAGCGTCACGTTGACTTTCCCCGACACCGTCTCCCCATCGTAGAAGAGAAAATATTTGTCCTTCCTGCCGTCTTCGCTCTTATGCTCCGCTTTCTTTCTGGTTTCGGCGTCATTCAGAACTATATCGATGTCCGCACTCTGACCGAACCCGAAGAAGCTCATGGCTGCTGCTCCGTCAGGCTGTCACCGGCTCCTGTCGCTAACACACCCCGCTCTGTCACACAGCAGCCCGGACACTCCGCTCGCTTTGCTCACCGATGTCCAGCAAAAAACTGCTTCCCAGATTATTGAATATTTCGAGTTACAACCAGCTCAGTGCGCATGCGTGAACAGTCACGTGAAGGAAAGCGCTATTTACCAAAGGAGCTTCTTTTCTCTTTTCTTTTTAAACTTTTCACAGAAATTACACTCCCGGTGCTAAAATAACTATATATTAGTAATATGTTTATTTGAATACTGGCGCACTTTATTGGCGCAGTATCAACAGGCGGAAGAAACAACTTTGCTTTCATGAGATCTTGCTGCCCCGAGTACTGCCTTACAGGGACTGTATCCGGCTGTTTTTTTTTCTTTCTTTCTCCATTTAACGCTTTCAAACCTGAGGAAATTGGTTTGATTTCTTTCAAAATCACGAAAAGAAGGAAACAAGTAACGTAAAAAGATATGGACCAAAACCGAGCTAAAATTAGTGAAAAAGTCTCAATAAAATTACCTGAAAATAAGCGCACACACACAAATTTAAAAAAAATGACTTTAAAAAGTGCTGAAATTTAAAAGGGATATATATTGTACATGTATTTTTTTAAATACTATTTTTATAACCAAGTATTAAATATAAAATTATGATGATTAAATAAATAAAGGTACCAAGAAAATTACCTAAAAATTAGTTTTAAAACAAGGGGATGATTATTAGAAAATTATCTGCCCAAAAACGTGGAAACATGTTGAGAAGACTGTTTTTATATCATTTTTATTTTTGCAATTTGTGGGACTTTTTTGGTCATTGCCTTTTTCATAATGTTTACAAAGAAATCAGTGCAATCTGCTCAGGTTTCACAGTGTTAACCCAAACCACTATATATTTCCTTGACCCGAACCAAGAAGGAAAACTTCTCTCAACAAGTCTAACTTTAGTCATTTTGTGTTTTGGGTCATTTTGTCTCTTTGTAGTCATTTTGTCTTCTTTAGGTCATTTTCTGCCCCAGTGTAGTCATTTTATGTCTTTTTTATTTTTATTTATATTTTTCTTAGTAATTTTGAGCCTCATCGTGGTTATTTTTTCTTCTCTAGGTCACTTTATGTTTCACTGTAGTCATTTTGATTATCTGAAGTCATTTTGTGTCTTTTATTCGTAATGTTCTGTCTCATTATTGTGATGTCCCTGTTACTCTTGTTTTGTTTAGTTTGTTTGGTGAGTCTTTTGTTTCCTTATGGTTTGAGTTAACACCTAAACACTTCATGCACCCAACACCCACACCTCACCACTGATGACTGACCTACATCTTGGTTTGCTTTTGTTGGGTTATCTTTAATAAATTCATTGTTAATTAAAATGGTTATTGTGTGTTCATTTTTCTTTGTTATGCTCTTGAATGAGCTGGGCATAACATTACAGTTATTTTTTGGTCTTTCTTTAATTGTCATCATTTTGTGTGTCTTTGAAGTCATTTAGTGATTCTGTGTCTCATCTTGTGTCATTTGGTTGTTTTTGTCTCTTTGTTGTCATTTTTGTAACAACTTAGTATGAAACTGGGACTCAGATGCAGAGAGAAGCACCAAACACCAACAGTTTATCTGATCCAAAATCTTATTTGGGTGATCAGGGGCCATACACATGTCAACAAAGGCTGAACAATCCATTGAGGGAAATCAAACTAGAAACAGCAACAGTGACATCTGGCAACTGATTGGAAGAAACACTGAACTTTAAACACACAAGGGCCAACTACTGACTCACACAGGTGAGTGAAACTAGACACAGGTGAAACACATGAGGTCATCAAAAAGGCGGGAAAACTCAGGAGGTAAAAAGTACTAACATTACCAACATTAACACTCAAGTTACTCACTCCTGCTCAGCAGGTCTGTCCAGTGAATGAATAAATGAATCAGCTGTGTGATGGCAGAGCTGCACCACTAGAGGGCAGAGTGACATAACAACAGGAGACACATCAAACTGAGGGCCCCATGGAGGGCCCACCTTAGTTCACCTCCAGGAAAGGGTTTTGCATTCCTGATATTTGATGCCATTATTCAACGTTTTAACATTTCAATGCCTGAATAAATCCAATCCACTGGATTTTTTCTTCTTTTTTTCCCCCTAAAGTTATTTGTTCATTTATTTATTCTATCTTGACAGGATGGAAAAGCTTCTGAAACTAAGCAAATTTACTTAAGTACTGTACTGTACTGTACTGTATTATCCTTTCATACCTCTTTATGCTTTTACTCCACTACATTTCAGAGGGAAATACTGTACTTTTTACTTTACTGCATTTATCTGACAGCTTTAGTTTTTTTTGTTGAATTACCAAACAGTTTATACAGTTTAATGCTACTATAACAAGATGATTGACAGAAAATTCATCTCCAACTTATTGATAAATATTGTGTGTGTTTTTGTTTTTATTTTTAGTTAATTAGATTTTTCTGCATTGTGCACATTTACTTTTAATACTGTAAGTACTCTTTCCTGATTATACTTACTTACTTTTCCTTGAGTACCATTTTCAATGCAGGACTTTGACTTCTTGTGAAAGAGTATTTTCACAGAATCAGAATCAGAATCAGAATCAGAAAAAGATTTATTGCCAGGTATAGTTAACACAATACGAGGAATTTGTTCTGGTGGGTTGGTGCAACATAAATATAGAAAAAAAACCCCAGATAAAATAGAAGATACAAATATGAAATATAAAAACAGTGTGGTTTTAGTACTTTTACTTCAGTAAAGAAACTGTATACTTCTTCCACCCCCGCTGACCTGTTAGCAAATATCTGTCAAATATGCCAGGAAAATGTCAGTCAATGAATTCAGCACCGCTCAGCCGCATTTTTCACACTTATATTAGACACCACTGACTACAGCAATATGAACTATTATGTGCAAAGAGGAATGACAACAGTTATTGTGGTGTGTGTGTGTGTGTGTGTCATGGTACCTCATTACAAAGCTCTTCTGGGAGAAGATTCTCATAACTGTATTCAGTTGTGGTGACTTATGAAAAGATTCTAATAATCCTCCCTTGTGACTAGTTTTATGATCAAACAGTGAAATGTTGTAACAATGTTCTCCCTGAGCAACGACTCACTATCGAGTCAGTTTAAGATGTGTAAGTTGTCCGTCAGCGGCCTGCTGTAACATCTGACTCCCTCTCATGTTTGGACAAATGAGTTGAAAGTTTTAACAAGCCGAGCCCTCACAGCTCAAACTGATTGTTCATTGGGAGCAGGAGGTACAGCTGCAGCCATGCTCTCATACACACAGATATCATGTCAACGTGTCACCTCATCACAGCATGCTGGGATATTTTCTAAATAGGCTTCATCTCTCTGTCAAGTATGATTTTCTTACATCTCTGTTTCTCCTCACTGTTGTGATTGCTCTGCTCACACTTCTGTCTGTAGCTCTGTCTGTGTGATCACTGCTGCCATACCTCAACACAAAAACTGCAATCTAGCTATTTTGCTTCTTGATATCAGAATGATAAATCAGCTGCATCATATTGGCTCACAACAAACTCAGGAGGTTACCCTGCTGCACTTAAAGAAAGTCACATGTGGTGGAGTTGTTTTATACTTTCAAACAATATCATGATGCAGTTGCCTTGGAAACATAAATACCACTAAGTCTAGTCTAGTCTGAATTCATGATTGAATCTTGAAATTAACGATGCTTTACGATATTCAGGTTTTTCAGCTTAAATTTTGCCTTTTGAATGTCCCCAATCCAATCTGAGCACACTTTGAACAGAGTTGAATTTTTAGGTCTGAAAATGACTGACGAAATTTGAGGTTCTTCAGTACAGGTGTTTTCGATTTGATTTATTTTATTCATTTGTTTTTTTTTAAAATATTTGACACTAGCTGTTAATGGTCAGCACCTGAACCCACAGATAACCAGGTCACCCCTGTGCCAGTTTTGTATGAAACACACTGAAAAACAACACAAACTGATCTTCTGGAGATTCAGAGAAAGGTAGAAACTTAAATCTCCAGTGTGCAGGATTTAGGGGCATCCATCAGTGATGCTGCAGAACTACGGCTGGCAGCACAAAACCACAAATGGCCCTGTCTAAAACCAGTGTTTGATTTGTCCGTTCAGGGCTACTGTAGAAACTACTGTATATGGCAAACTCTGCGGAAGACCCACACTTGATATAAATATAAATGGCTCATTTGAAGGTAACAAAAACACAATGCTTATTATTTTCAGATGACTATACTGTGGACTTACAAAAATATTATATTACATTATATATTACATTTCTGCTAATACATCCCCCCAAATCCTACACACTAGACTTTTAAAACACATTGATCCAGAGAGATGATTTTTCAAACAAAATATTTCCATATTAATTCAGTGGTATTCAAATTTTACTGTTAACGGCACCATGTGGAGTTTTCTTGGACACAAACACATTTATGTTAAATTAAGTGTTGCTACCAGGGTGTATTCTTAAAGCCAACATGTTGTATAACTGCTTTTAAGAAGTGTGATGTAGTAGGAGGATGCAGGGCTGCAGAGTGACAGTGTTACAGTAAATGATGGACAGGACAGATGATAAGGTTAACCACAGATGTGTCTGTCAGGACACTGTGACT
Source organism: Plectropomus leopardus (assembly GCF_008729295.1). NCBI lineage: Eukaryota > Metazoa > Chordata > Actinopteri > Perciformes > Serranidae > Plectropomus > Plectropomus leopardus. The sequence goes on along the minus strand of NC_056475.1, from coordinate 31,245,323 downwards.
GTGACTCTGAGGAACTCATCATTTATCTCATAAACTACACAAGCACACGCCTCAAAACTCAGGACACAAATATGACTCTGAGAGGAGGAGTGATTTGAGGAGTGTTTTTTTTTTTTTTTTACTGAACCTCTTTTATTGAACCAAATTTCTCTTTCTGCTTTTAACCCCTTGAAAGTTGGAGTGACAACCTTTTTCTTTGCTGCTTTCAGGTGCCCTCACAAAGATTTAAATCTTTGAACCCTGAACAAAGGCTGTGATTTCTCTCAAAAACATGGGAAAAAGGCAATGTGCAACTTGGTTGGAAATGTATGTGTATGTATATATATGTACATACACACACACACACACACACACACACACACATACATACATAAATATTGTTTAAATAAAAAAATAATAAAAAAAAAAATAAATAAAAAAAATGTACATCATAATTTTAAAGCATTTTCCCCAAGATACTTTCCTGTTGTTATTTATTTTAATTTAATGTAATTTAATTATTTATTAAATTATTGTTAAAATAATTTTTGGATTATTTTTTTTTACTGCACTTTATGCCGTAGTATATATTTTTGAAATTAGCTTGCCATCACTTTTACGCTGTCATATTATCTCCTGTATGTTAATGTTTGCATTCCCTTTAATACTGTGAAACTTTAACACTTTATGGTGGAGGCTTTAACAGACCCACTGGGTTTTCTGTTTCTCTCACTAAATATTATGTTTTCTTTGTCATTTTGTGTATTTTAAATTGTTCAAAAAAAAGAAGAAGAAAGAAATAGGTGTCCCAAGCTTTAGTGGATGTTCCTGTGTATGAAATAAAAGAGTGTGTTGGCTCTGCTCCAAACTACAATATATGACCTCGCTGAGCTGTTTGTTTCAAAGGCTCTTTATCCAGGAACTCACTGCCAGTTGGCACAGTGACCACAGAGGAACAAGAAAGCTGTTTTCAGCGTAGAGAGCGGAAATGGCTTAACTCCACTAATAGATTATGGCTTTAGATCAACAAAGATGCTGTCAGTGGGATATTTGATGGACTTTCATACTGAATAGGATTTCCCCGAACAGCGGGACATTCTGGAGCAGTCGAGGAGGATTGGAAATAGCAGAGAAATTATGAAATGACAAGACTGGCAACGCAGATGCTGAGTCCTTACTACACTACTACTACTTCTACTGCTACACTTACACACACACACACACACACACACACACACACACACAGCACAGCAAAAAAGAAAACACAAATGTCTCCAGTAATATTTGAAGTGAGTTTTAATAATCACAAATAGAGTGGTTCTAAAATGAACAAAAACAACCCCAGCAGCCCCCAAATGGACATTCTACTGTTTGTGAGTTTGGTTTAGAAAATCACGTTTTCTTCCATGTTGCACCTCGTCAGCATCTAACAGTGTTACAGCGCTGGATTTGTGGAGCGCTGCCAGCCCACAGCAGAGAAAGAGGTGAGCTGGCTTCACTTTTTCCCAAACACAGAACACACACTGTTAACTCTCACTGTCATGTGAACATAATCTCTGTCACCGCTGCATTACACTGTAACATATGTTGATTTAACTTCAAATAATCTTAAAAATTGAATGCTTTGAAAAAGTAAAGTGAATATATATTAATTTTTAATATATGCTTACATTACATTTAATTAAGTTTACTTGAAATTTAGCTGTATTTACTTATTATTGTGAAGTTGTTGCAGCTTAAAAATGACAGGTGAAATGATGTTGTCATTTCTAAGTGTTAGCAACTTCAGTAAACTACATTTGTCTGACTTAACTTGATCATCACAAAGAGGATTTAGCCAATAATGAAGTTAGAAGATCTGCAAGTTCTGTTTTGTTAACATGTTGAAGAAAATGCAACTATGACTGACTAGTTTGTAACCAGCAGAATACAGATATATAGCACAGTAAACTTGGTTTACTGAAGTAGCTCAAACTTAGAAAGATTGATTTAATTGAACTTTTCAAGACTTTTTCAGTTGCAAAAACCTCACAAAATTAAGCAAATATAAGTAATTTTTAAGCTTTAAACTTAAAGTAAACATATATTAAAATTCATAGCTATTTTTCCTTTCATTTTCCAAGGCAATCGTTTTTTTTTTTTCAATTTTTATTAAAAGCAAGATCAAATTCAGATTTGACAGTGCACAAGCATCCAGCAGACTTCAGACAGACTGTTGAGGACCGTCTGTGGACTAAATGTAGCTCCTGTTTGTTGTTGAGTCTGACACTTTGCATGAACTCTGCTTTATAAAACGCTCACATGGCCTGTATCATTCTATAGAGCTCCATTCCAGCTGCATGGCACCTTCATGAATACTGAGTCCACTCCTGGTTTGAACATTGTGTTCATAGCTGACAGCAGTGGAGCAGTGGTGGGTTTCAGAATCTAATTCCCCCGGCTGTCGGGGTTCTAAATGAAAAACATAGCTCAGTGCGTCTTTTGAATTGTGTTATAAAGCAGAGCTCAGACTGTATATAAACCTCCCTGCATTGGGGATCCGTCTTTTTCTTTTGCCTAATAGTGCTATGTGTCTTTACCAAAAATAATTCCCACTATATTTAGGCACTAATATATTTCTATTTCTACTTCAACATGTCTACACCTTCAAATCTATGAAAAAAGCTATTTACACATTTGCAGATACGTATGTAAAGAAGGGAACTGGTGATTTGCGGTGACATCATTCCTCTCAAACGCCGTGTTTGTGGTGAAATGAAAGCAAAACATGAGGCCTCTGACAGTATCAGAGCAATGCACAACTGGAGAGAGCACGGCCGCACAGGAACTGGACTGCTGCAAAGGCTCAAGGCACTTAAGAGGAATGAAATTTGTACAAATGAGGAGGGGAACTGTACGCATCTGTGACTTGTACCTCACCGGATCATGTTACCTGGAACAGGATGAACTTGATTGGGTTAATAGCACACTGAATGTTTCCTCTTTGTTCGTTAACCCTTTCAAACCCAAGAAAACTGGGTTTCTTCCTAAACCATGTTTAAGAAAAATGACAAATAAATCTACCTTGTACCTTGTGCTGGCTTGATTTCTTTCAAAAACATGGGAGGATGGCAATAAGTGACTTAAGAAGAAATGACCCAGAAATGAGGAAGAAATTAGTAAAAAGTACAAGAAAATTGCCTGAAAATAAGCACACAAAACAAACAAACAAACAAAGCTAGAAAAAGAAAAAGAGAGACAAAAAGGCTTAAAAAATAATATATATATAATAAAAATTATGATGATTCTGTAAAAATAATTTTAATGAAGCTCTGGACATTGTTCCTAAACTTTTTCAAATCAAAAGTAATATTCTAAATCTACTAATTGCTTATAATATACAAAACATTTCTTGCCAAGTTGCTCATTGCCTTTTTGCCATGTTTTTGAGAGAAAATCAAAGAGAGGGTGCTAAGTTTAAACACTTGTGAAAGGCGTCTGTACGCAGCACAAGAAAAGTGATGTCGATCCAGATTTCAAAGGGTTAAAGCAACCTGGAGAAAGACTAAGCAGTGTTTCTTCTTCTCTGTGCAAATGTTGGGCAGATCGTCTCTACCATGACTGATACTTGGTTAACATTTTACCACACTTTGCAATTTCCAAAACATTCATAACAGCTGAACAAGCGCTTCATCTGAGCTGCATGGAAGTTCTGATCCACATCAGGTGTGTGATTGTTTGATCCGGTCGGAGCTCAGAAAGATGACGAGAAGGAGCCAAAACTAACAGAACAGTGAAACAGTGAGCTGCTGGCTGTGAGAACTGACACAGAGCCTGAACCTGAATCTGCCATGCTGCTGCTCAGAAGCTCTCGTTCACCATGTGTTATGTATGAGCTGATAAAATGTTACCTTTTCTCAGTCTTACAAATGGAAAGAGTTTCATATTGCCTCAAATAGGACATCTTTACATTTTTTCACCACTTAACATAATCTTGAGAGAAAGAGAGAGAAAATACAAATATCTATATACAATCAGTACACCTGTTAACCCTCCAGACCCCGGCTGTTCATCAACGTCACACTGCAGCGTCGGCTCAGCTCCGTCTGCCTTCAGCTTGGCTGAGAGGAGTGACAACAATATGAGCTTCACTCAAACCAAACATGATCTCTCTTCCAGCTAAAACACTTAGTCACATCTAAAGGTTAGAAATGTTAAATGAGCTCTACTCTCTAATGAGCACAAATATTAGCAAAAATAGTTTGCAAACAGATTGGATATCAGCAAATGTCAACCTGGAGTCATATCAAAGAATAATTAGTGCATTTAAAGGGATAGTTTTTTTTTAAGTGGAGTTGTATTGTGTTCTTCTCTACAGGCAGGGTATTACACACAGTAACCAAGTAACCAAGTACAGTCTGACACAGACGCTGAGCAATATTCTGCTGTGGAGGATCACAGACATGTGTTTTAGCCACTTAAAAAAAATCCCACATAAATTTTTTATATCAGTTTAAATGTATACTATATTGAGAGGATTTCATGGCTTCACCTTTCTGTCAGACAGCCTATTCTGACGGGGAAGCCATTTACAGGCTCAATTCCCATCTATGCTTTCATCAAAGCCGCCAGACTCCATTGAGAAAAACATTTTAACTCACTGAACACACTGCTGCATTGATCAGTTAATTCGTTTTTGTTATTGTGTGACTTTGGTGAATCTGAACTAACCCTTTTTAACGCCGAAGTCACATTATAATACGAACTAACCAACCAACCAATCAAGGCAGCAGTAGAGCAGCAGCTCCTGTGTTCAGTGATGTCAAATCACTGTTTTTCTCAGTGGAGTCTGGCTTTCAAGAGAGCGATATAACAGCAGAAATCACAGTCTGACATTAAGGTAAAGCAGTAAAAGTACTCTCAATATGGCATATACTTAAACTGATTTGGATGAATTTTTTAAGAAGCTAAAATACATTTTATTGCTGACCCCTCCACAGCAGTATATTGCTTAGCTTCCGTGTCAGACTTCAGGCTGTTTCTCCAAATTAGGAGTGTGCCAGCTGACAGCTACTGTATGTAATATACTGACTATTGATGAGTACCTCATACAAACGCACCTAAAAAATAGAATTATCTCTTTAATGTGCTTAACCTGACTAATAGGCAGTGTAGAGTTTGGGCATTTCACTGATGTTGCTGATACCTTTCGTAATTGTAAGTCAGGGTTAAAATAACAAAGTCCTGAGCTGTCACTCACAGTGACAGAGTCTTTGTTCTCTGGATCAGCTCATCCAATTTGTTTCTATTAACTACTCAAACTGAGGCATTCACACAGTCAGATGTCAAAGTACCATGCTGAGTATTACAACCTTCCATGTGAAGTTTCCTCTAGTTCTGTCTGGGTCTGGAAGGTTAACTTACAAACCCTGTATTATTATTAATATTAATATTATCATTGTTATAGTGTAATACTGAACGTACATCTGACAGCAACACTCTATCCCGGACAGTAAATTCAATATATACAAGATGAACAGCAAGCATAGAAGGACACTTAAAATCAAGAGAATGCAGCACTGATTGTGTGCAGTGTTTCACAGCATTTGACTGGCACTCTTCAAAGCCTCGTACTAAGACTATCTACAAACATCAACATGGAAGTCTCTCACAAACAGAAACGCGGGCGCCCCCAGCGGAAAAAATTAAATATGTAAGACCGCTGATCAAGAAGCACGTCTTGATATGCTGATACAAGTCGTTTTTCATTTCTTTCTTCCGATTGCAAGGTGTAAATGCTTACAGCTCGATGCAAAGTGGTTAAAGTGTTACATCTTTTTATCCACAACCAAATAAAAAACAACACATGTTAGTATTTTACAAATATTTAAAAAAGTAAACCTTTATCTATAGGCATTTTAAAATATATTCCATCAAAAATAGTCTGACAAATTTCAACAGTAGAAAAGAAATGTTATACAAATGACAAAAGGTTTGAAGCAACAGTAGAAAGGTGTCATGATAGACTGACTGTGGAGGACAGAGACGCCTCCTTTTCTACCTGGCAGAAGAAAGAAAGGTTTCATTTTCTCACCTCGGTTGGTGTTTCAAACCATGCAATAACTGTAAAGAACAACTCCATAATTTAGCAAAAGAATTCAGTTGTGGGTGATAGAAGGATGAATGTCAGTCCCTACATGTGTTTGACATGTTGTTGTCCTGTAAAATCTTGTCACCTTTGGCAAACTTGAGTAGTTGGATTTCAGTCATGCTGAGAGCTCCAAGCATGAACTGTGGCAGCTCCGTGGTCAGACAGCGTGGAGGCCGTCCCACATGTCACGTCTTTCACTCAGCACAGTGCTCCTCATCGTCCGCTTGCTCCTCAGATCACAAATGACGACTTGTGTCGGAAATCCCCCTGCAGACGACACACAGGAGTAAGCTTTAACAATTCATATTACACAAGCGTTTCAACAGTGATACAGATATTATCCTTTTACTTTTGTCCCACATTTAAATAAATATATAAAGGGCTGCCCCCTGAAAGTCGGACATTCAAATCATCAGTGGGAGACCTCAGGTTACTGAGCTACTGCAGCTTCATGTCAAGCAGTTTATTTTTCTTCTGCGGAGTAAGCGCTCACCACTCTCATGCTGCTCTTTGGTACAGGCAGATGCAGACACCCTGCAGCAGCAGAGGAGAGACTTTGCACCATAAGGCTCTGAGAAAACGTTATCATCTGCCTTCTGCTGAGAAGTGGTGAATTTACAGCTCACAGCAACTTATTATGATACAGTCTCTGGCTTCACACCAAGGTTCCAAGAATCCTGAACAGAACCACTTCAAGAACCAGAACTAATTTGGTATACATATGGTATATGAAAAAAAAAAGAATCTGCAAAAATTTTTCTTGAAGAGCCAAATCTGATTTGACTGCCATTATTCTGAGCCGTAAAGCCTTAAATATATATTCTGATTGTATTTTGGGAGAGACTGTACTGCTGTGTAAAATGTGAATTTGTGATGGCTTGACTTTTCTTTATTTCACATACAGCACAGTAGGTGATGAGCAATAGTCTAAACCTCAGTGTAGTTTTACACTAAAACTGTGTGTATGCACAAAGACAGATAGAAGAATATCTTCATTAGGCTGATAAATCATCAGCAGTTAAAGGGTTGTTACATTCATAATAAACATCAAGAGAAATATTCAATGACAGGCTTTCCAGAGGGCTTTGCATAAAAGGAAACAAGGAACATAAACACAAGGAAATAAAATGATGCGTCCAATAAAATAATGCTGAAATTGTCCGTCTGTGTGTTCGCACAGACAAGGACAGGTTAAATTAAAGGACTTTCAATTACTTTTTCAAGCACTCATTTTGATTTTTAAGGCTGAAACTGTTTTCTCTATAAACTTCTGTTCCAACAGAATTGTGTGCATTCATTAGGGAGCAAACACATGCTACCAGGCCTAAAAGTAAGGTTTTTATTTTTTTTCAAATTAACTGGTTATTTTTATGAAGTTAAGGCATCTGACTGGCAAAGGAAAACAAAGCAGGAAATATACAGAGCGCAGAGCAGGACGCATCTCGTACCTCACATATGGCATTGAAAAAATAATTGCAAGAACAGCCATTCTCTGCTTTCTGATTTAAAACATTTTTCAAATATGTTTCAAAAGAATTAATCATTCTGCTCTCCTACTTTTTAAAGGACATTTTTCAAGGACCAAGTCAAAAAATGTTTGATTTTCAAGGTATTTCAGTGCTTTTGAGTGCCAAATTCAAGTACTTCCAGAAACTAAAGCACCTTGAACCAACCTTAGAGTTAATAAATGCTCCTTTGACTGACATGCTACAAACTGCTGTGTAGGCTGTAAAAATAAATAAATAAATCAAATGTAATATAATAAAAAAAATCTGTGACTCTGGCTAACAACCTTATCATTCTAATTCTGTCTCCCCACCTTATATTACAGTTTTTAGACTGATTTAACATCAAACAATAAGAGAAGTGTCCTTCACCAGTTTTAAACTGAATTACATTCTCTTCTACACACCTCGTCCTCCGTCCTGACGTAGTCCACTCCGTCTCCTTTAGCTGGGACTTTGTAACTAGAAGACACAGAGCACACGATGGTTGTTTGAATGACATGTTGCTGGTTGGACAGGAATGAGAGTATTTGCCGATCATATGAAATGGAGGACGTCTGATGTCTTACTTGTTCCCCGTCTGTTTTTGGCTGGAGAAGTAGCCTCTCTTGTATGCACAGCAGATCCCCGCTGTTATACATAAGAGCACCACGACCACCACCAGCACTCCCAGTATAATCCCCACAACGTCAATGTCATCTGTGGAGTTCAAGTGAGAATAGAAAATTTAAGCGTTGATTTTTGGTTAATCTTCAAATTAAGTAAGTATACATAACTAAATACCTCTATGCACGGAGAGACAGAGAGATAGTAATCGTGATGATCAAATTTAAGCTCCAGTGTGTCGGATTTAGAGGGACATACTGGCAGAAATGGAATATGATATAAAAGTCTGTTTTCTTTAGTGTAAAATCCGCTGAAGATAAGAATCATTGTGTTTTTATTACCTTAGAATGAGCTGTTTACAGATTACAGAGTCTACAGAGATCGCCATGTTTCACCACCATGTCTCCACCATAGCCCAAAATGGACAAACCACTGTCTCTACATAAGGACATTCATGTTTGTTTTTGCGTTGGCCACTGTAGTTTGCAGCGTAGAATAATCCGCTGATTTTCTAACCTAAAAAACTGCTTTCAGTATTTTTATTGGTTTAAATCACCAGAACGGTCCGTTTTGGAGAAGAAGAGACCTCTGTGTAAAAACAGATTAAACATCTGGATCAGACAGGTGTTGAGCTAGGAGCCCGTCTGTGATATGCTGAACAGTTATGGAGAAACACTGCTTGGTATAACATGAAGCTGCATTATTCAGTGTTTTTATGAGTTTCAGGTATTAGGCTGGTTTGTTTTAGAGAGGAGACCTTTGTAGATAGTTAGGCTCCCCTTAAAAACCTCCTAAACAATCAACACTGAAGGAATTCTAACCAGGAGAAGTTTTAGCTGGTAGCAGTCTGTAATAATCACTGCTTGATGCCACACTAGAGACTGTTTGGTGCATTTCATTCTTCATTTTTTGATAATTTTGGCTGTGTTCATGCATATAGCATTCATTGGCAAGATTGTGTATTTCTGTTTAACCTGGAGTTTTCCGTGGAACCTGGATACACCGTGGAAACTAAATTGTTACATTTATACTGTTAAGTGCGAAAAAAATGCACCATTGAAACCCATTCAAACTGAAATTTTTGATCCCATAGCCATCAAAGCATACAAACATGCACTGTATTATTTCTGGGTGTCATTTTGGAGTTTTGCCTTGGAATTTGTCCTTTTTACTATTTTCCACATGATGATCATTTTTAACATATTTGCCATATGATGAAAATTTATGCTATTTCCACTAGGTGCACTGTCACAATCAATGGTGCTGCTAATCATTTCCTAAACATTTCCCAGGCTGTCATCAGCAAATAAAAATACTTTGCATGTAGTATATTTAAAAAAAAAAAAATCCTTTGAAAAAATGGTGGCATCATGACAAAAACCTGGCTTTTAAAGTGTTAAAATTCTGAAAATTAATGAATATTTGATATTTTTTATAGCCTGATTATAAAAAGTACATTTTATGTGCAGAGCAGTGAACAAAAAATAATAATGTACAAAAATCAATGTTGCTGCTGATCATTGACATGTCAAAGCAGAAAATCATATGTATGATATTCTTAAAGCTTGATTTCTAAAAGCGCATTTTCTGCGCAGAGCAATCCGAGTGAGTGTAATATTAAAGCGTGCCCTAAGGGTTAAATGACAAAACATCAACGTGTCTCTGAGGCCTCATATTGTGTGACACACTTACAGACTTCCATCTTCTGGGGTGGACACTCAGAGTATCCTGCATCGTTCTTTGCTCGGCAGTAGTAATCGCCCGCATCTTCTTTTCTGACTGCGATGAACTTCTGCATCCGAGAAATCACACACATAAATCTGATTAATATAAAGCCGTCACTCTCACCATGTCCGTGTCTGTTCAGTCAGAGCTTGTTTATAGAGGCTTTTAGAACATAGTGGATTGTGATCAATATAAGGATGATACAGAATTTGATCAACTTCTGTCTGTTTCTGATAAAATTATAAACAATGAACCAGCTCAGTGATCAGAGTTCTTTATTTATATCAGATCAAATCCTCCGGGATTCAGTGAAGGAGGAGGTGTTCACATGCAGCTTCACTTTACACGCTTTATAAAATGAACCCCTTTGTGCTGCTGTCAGCGAAGGCAATGTATAATAAAAGCTCATGGTGCTGCATTACATTAGCCTTGGAGAAACAGATAAAACTGGGCAGTCCGCTGCTCTGTGTAATGACAGCCAAACTCATGTTTGATCAGAAATGCTTTGTATTATATATTTCCTTTTTCTTTTTTTCCCCTCTTCTATTTTGTGATCATGCACAGTTATGTGAATGTTTAGTTGTTTTTTTCAAGATTTTTTTTTTAGGGCTTTTTGGTTATTGTTTAGCTTTTTTATTGTAATCTTTATCTTATTTCATTATTTTAAAACAAATTTTTCAAGCTCAAGCAAAAACATGTAATTATTATTTTAGCAAAATAATACTATGTAGAAAAATGCAAACCATAAAGTCGTGGTCTCTTACAGTAAAAATGTCAATTAAATAATAAACAAGAAATTTTCTGTTTTCTTCAAGGTTCCAAAAAATAAGAACGCTTTCCTGGAAAAAGAATGTAATCTAATCTAATGCAAAAATAATAATAGATTTCTAAATTGGTTGGTGAGGAATACTTCTTCATATGGGAGTAGCAGAGGAGCGATAAGCGTGTTTCTGTGAAGGGTCTAAAAATAACAGTCAAAATGAGATAAGTTAATTACAAGAAACATCCTTCAAATCTTACTGATTCATAGCTGGGACTGCAAACTTCAACCGTCTGTAGGAACACTTGCAAAAGAATTTCACCAGAGACAAACAGCAGCGTGCTTTGGTGCGTCACATCTTGGAGGCCAGCGTGAAGGTTGACGGCAGTGTTGGAGGCAAGCCGGCAAGCGGATCGAGCCGTGCTGGGAAGCAGGCGAGAATTGAGGAATGTGCAAACGAGGACAGTGGATTCCCCTCGTGGCTTAAGCCCTCTCGCACCATCAACTGTCTCCCCAAAATATCTGCCCCCACCCCTGGGCATCAGGCCACCGTCCCTGCTGCCCCGCCCTTGCCACTCATGCGTGTCCTTGTCCAAACATATGCATGCACGCACATGCGCGCGCGCGCACACACACACACACACACACAGACTCACCAGTGTCCCTGTCTCTGCGTTAAGCGTGTATGAGGAGTTGAAGAACTTGAGGCTGGTCTTTGGGTCATCAGGAATCTCCTCCCTGTTCTTGAACCATTGGTACTGAGACTTGGGAAAGCCCTCCTCCTCCACACAGCTCAGCTCAGCTGACTTCCCAAAAGGCACTGATTTTGGGACACTGCATTTTGGCACCACTGGCTTTACTGTAGTGAGAGAAAACATGATCATCATCACTATACGCAGTCTTCATGGGAAGCTTGACACCTCACATGTGTTATGATGTCAGGGCTCCTACACCTTAAGTTAGATTGACGACCTTTTTAAAGCCACTTGGAATTGAATTTAAGACCTTTTTTTACAATAACCCAAATTAAAGAAAAAAATTTAATTTGGTATAGAGACAACTTTTTTTTTTTTTTACTTCAGCATAAAATATGACTGTTCTGGTCAAGTTAAAAAGTTAGATGGTCTACCTAAAATTACCTACCTAGTCTACCTAAAATTTTAAAACTTTCGAGAGTGGAACACGTGGAAAACAATGACCATATATTATCATATAAGTATGGATATCTTGAATGTTGTAAATGTGTATTATGTGTGTAGTGTTGGTTCCTCTATTCTGATCTGCGTGCCATTAAAATTGGTAAATTATATATATAAAAAAAGATACTACCAATTGTTTTGAGATTTTCTGATGTAACATCAGAAAAAAAACTGATTCTTAAAGGCCACATGTTTTAGCCTTTTTAAGACTTTTGAGAGATTGATTTAAGACATTTTAATGTCAATAAAGGCCTTATTTATAGATTGATGAATGTAATACCTTTTAAGACTTTATAAACCCTGTGAACCCTGCTTGTGTCAGCATCACAGCGATAAACAAATGGACACATTCTTTCATGATGCTGCTTGGTCTATGATTGACTCTGATGCTTTAAAAAAAAACAGTGTCACCCTGACCACTTATGGTTCACTGGACTGAAAGCATTGACAGGAGCGGACGGGTACATGATTTTCGTCCCGTGCCAAAAAACGCCACCAAAACACGCAGCGCTTGCTTTCTTTAGCACTGCGATTCCAAGCAGATGCAGTTTCAGAGGTTTCCTCTTATAGCCCAGAACACGCCTTTGCAGCTGGGCAGGTCTGGTCATAACACATCCTCGTATGTATGCCAAAGGGTTGGTGCGACCTACAACACGGTTTCATCTTACAGCATCTAAAGTGTGAATCACTAAGCCCAATGTCTCTCTTGAAGGCCACGATAATGGCTGGTTTTCAGCTTTTAGAAGAATCTTTATCATATTTTCAGATGTCTTGCTCATATTTTTGAAAGTACCTCTTACAACAAGGTCAATCACAATCTCATCAAATGACTTCTGGTCATCAGCGGCGGTGACCTCACAGCGGTATTTGGCTGTGTCTGATCTTGTGGCGTTGGTGATCAGTAATGTGGCAGGTTCTCTGATCACCGCTCTGTTCTCCAGGTCGCCTGTCAGAGGAAAACAGGTTCCACAGTGTCAGCGATAAAGGTGCACAAAACGAGAATAGAAAGTTTGTGCATTTTCTACATTACCTGAGATCTTCTTGTCAAAGTACACGTAACTTGGTCCATCATTTGTTATCTTCTTCCACTCAATTCTAGGGCTGGTTGTAGAAATGGACTCAATCAAACAAGACAACTCGATTTCTGCAGGATAGAAAAAAAAAAGTATTTTATATTCATTTCAGCCTGATGAGAAAGAAACAGTTTTTCTTCAGTAGCTCTTACTGTCAAACTCATCAGTCCATGGCGACTCGTTGTTTGTTTTCAGGACCACTGCTAACACGCTATAGTAGCCTGCAAAACAAGAGACAAGAGGCAACATGAGACTCTGCAGAACATGAATTTTCATGATACAGTGATGATCACATGCTATATGCACATTCCCCGCTGACGTCCGATCATGTGCTCATTTCAAGACTCTCCTTGAAGATGTTTGTTATAAATTCACTCGTCTTAAATTTCTCAGACACAATCGAAATGAAGGTAAATGTTAAGTTGTGTTGTTATTTGTGTGGTCAAACAATTGTGTGTGTGTGTGTGTGTGTGTGTGTGTGTATGTGTGTGTTGAGGGTGGGGGTGCTGTTTCTATGCACAGTGGATAATTGCGCAGGGAGGCATGTGCCCTTTTCAGGGCAAGCTCACCATGCCAGTAGTTCAACTGCCTGCCGAGCCCTACTCTTTCTCCCACCCCTCCTCCTCTCTCTCTCTCTCTCTCTCTCTCTCTCCTCTCTCTCTCTCCTCTCTCTCTCTTTCGCTGTCTCTCTCTTGCTCAGTGTCCCTGTTTCTCTCTCTCTCACTCTGAGCCTGATGATGTTGCCTATGTGGGACTAATGGTGCAAAAGCACCCCGGAAAGATCTGTGTTGGTATGTGGTAGAGGGCTAGGGCCTTGGGAGGGGGCACTGCTGAATCATCCTGAGCCTGTGGTCCACAAACAAACACACACAAAGTCACTTCCACATGAATGTGAACTGAGAACAAGCTCATGAACACTTCATAAAATGATGCTCTGGCTCTTGGATGCAGGCTCATTTGTGCTGATTGTACTTTCACTGACAAATCTATGGAATGCACAGTGTCCATTTTTGCTGCCAGCCCCTGGCTGAGGCTCAGAAAGAAGCTATAGTTAATTACAAAATGATTTATAACTGCTGTCATGTACATCTGGATCACAGCACACAGGCCACTCAGGCTGTGATACCTCTCAATGGGACTTAACATCTCTTTCTGGAAAGTAAGAGAAACACAAAGTGACAAAAAATGATCACAAAGTGACACAGAAAACCACAAAGGGATGCCGAATCACCACAAAGGGATGCAAAATGACTCCCAAGAAATTTAAAATGACCACAAAGAGGTGTAAAATAACTGAAAAGAGATCCCAAGTTATCACAAAGTGACACAACATAACCACAAAGGAACACCGAATGATCACAAAAATTAAAGAAAATGAAGACCACAAAGGGATACAAAATGACCAAAGAGGGATGCAAAATGGCTGCAAAGAGATGTGGAATGAATACTTATGGATACAAACTTAAGACCAAGAGATTTAAAATGACTGCGAAGTGACACAAAATAGCCACAAAAAAGATGCAGAATGACCATAAAGTAAAACAAAATGACCACAGGATGCAAAATGAACCCAAAGGGATGCACAACGACCACAGAGGCACAATATGACCACAAAGGGATCCTGAATGGTGCACACAGTATATAGTTGTAGTCTTCTACTAATTAGCCTCTCATTCAAAAAAACTTCACCAACTGCCATGTGGATTCCCAGCAGTGTCTATGGGTCACCTGCTAGAGCAGACAGGGTAAGCTGATTAGCCTACAGTCTTTCTGGAGATCATGACAAGACGACAGCTTGTTTTTAGCTGCTGCTGACAGTAATAACATTGCATGGAGGTCAAAAGTAGGTCACACCTATGTCTGACAATAGAAGATCTACCCTCAGGAGATGCTTGGAAAGTTTAAGGTTGAAGCTTGTGCACAGACTTTATTAATATTCTTGTATTGGACACAATGTTTTTGACACTGTAAATCATTTTTACATGCCTTATGTATGTGCTAATTGGGATTAATTCTACATGAAGCCGGAGATGCAATTTTTTCACATGAAATCAAATATGATGATGACAAATAATAAGTTTACAGATAAGTCAAACATTCAGGCTCCAGGGAGCCGCTCTGTAGCTGACAATCACTGACCTTCCATTTCCCTAAAATACTGCAGTATAATTTGAAGCTACATGCTACTACTCAATTAATATTTGATTTGACTTTGCATCAAATCATTTGATTTATTCTGTACTGTGCAAAAGCAGCAAAGACAACAAAGTTTGATCCCAAGAGGAATAACTTTATCTCTACAGCAGCAAATGAAAAAGTTTGTGTCAACCTAAAAAAGTAGTGTTTTTTTTCTAACGGAGAACTTCAACAAAGATCTGCAAAGAAGCACAGACAAGAATCTGCACTCTTTGTCAGAAGGGTGACAGTCAAAACAGCAGCAATCCCGTCTAAGCCTGTCACCTATTTAGTTTTCTCTCCGCAGTGCTGCATGCAGAGATGCACACAGTCCCAGGCAGTTTAAAGCTGTGTGCAGAGCAGGAAGGCTTTTCAACTTCCAGTGTTTCTGAGAGCTGCTTGTACTACTGCAAACTTCTTCTGATGAAAAGTGACTAAAGGGTAATGTGTTCTTTACACCGAAAGGTAGAAATATAACTGAATCCACGTTTACAGAATAGTGCAGAAAATAAGAATCCCTGTCAGTTAACCCTTATTCATCCATGAGCATGGAGAAATATGCTTTAGCTGTTTCTGACAAAAGCTTGTGTATGTCAGTGTTTACCTCTGGCTTTAAGTTGCAAATCTACAGCATGTACTGTGTAACTTCATACCAAATCTAACTAGGCCAAGTTTGCATGGAGTCCAAAATATCAGAATAGGACGTGATGAAATAGAATCCAAAGTTGACAATAAATTATTCCAGGTGATTAATTTAGTTCCATGACTTTCCATTAAATGCATCACTCAGATAAATCTGACAGAGCTAATGGAGTTTACCCTCTGTCCCAGTGTGCCTCCTTAATTCGGAGAGTATTAGTGCAGATTAGGTGCCTAAGTGAGCCTGACGTAGACATGAAAAGCTGGAGAGGTCTGCCGTGGAAACAGCTGTCCAGGAAAACACATGAAACCCCCACTCAGAAACACAGGCACCGAGCTTCAGCTACATTATAATCCAAGCTGGGAAACAAGAGGAACTAACCTCAAATGACTTCTGAATGAAAAAAAATCATCACAATTATTGTTTTACTGAAAAAAAAAAATTGGAAAGTAGCATTAAATGTTTGCATTATAGAATATTCCTTTATTGAATAGAATATTCCTTTATTGATATAATTCTGAATGTATATGATGCTGCACAATGTTACAGTAATAAACTAAAAATAAACTTTTGAATATATTGAACAAGAGGGCACAGATGTTTTCCAACTCCTTAAAAGTGACACCATCTTAAAAATGAAGTGACTTTATGATAAGATTAATTAAGATTAACTGGTTATTGCTTTTTATCTGTGTCAGGTCCGATCAGTTTTCAGAGCTTCTTTCTTTTATTATGCCAATTTACGACCGAGTTCTACTTGTTGGAGATTTTAACATCCATGTGTGTTGTCCCAATAATCATTTAGCTAATGAGCTTTTAAATATTGTTGAATCGTTTAATTTAAGCAGAGTGGTCACTGGTCCCACCCACAGCAAAGGCCACATTCTTGACCTGGTCCTCACACATGGTTTCACATTGAAAAATTTCCTGTGCAATGATTTTTCTCTGTCTGATCATAAATGCATCATGTTTAATTCCTGTGTCCAAAGCAATCAGAACACAAAATAACCCGAATTATGTATGCGCTCGTATTTTTAATTCCAGCTCTGCTTCCAAATTCATAGATGCTTTTGCTTACTCCTCAATTAATGCAGAACCCTGTAAAGATGTTGATGTGCTCCTAAATGATTTTAATAAGAACTGTACATAAATTTTACACCATAAATCACCACTGAAAAAGAAAAAGCAGGCAATATGTACCAATATGTATCTGTGCCATAAAGAGGGACTGCTGCAAAGCAGAGCGCAGGTGGAAAGCCTCCAAACTCACAGTTCACTTTGACATCTTGAAGGAATGTATGAAAAAATTTAATTTAAAAAATGCAAGAGCAAAGTATTTTTGCTATATGACTGATAAAAACACAAACAACTCAAGGACTCTTTTCAGTGTAATCAATCATGTCACAGAAGCTCCTACAAGTGTTTTTACGGACTCGTCTCCCGAGAAATGTGCAGAATTTTTAAATTTCTTTGTAAACAGAGTTTCCAGCATCAGGATGCATGAAGACCCAAACTCCCTGGAAAATTTTAGACTGATTTCAAATTTGCCTTTTCTTTCCCAGTTTCAGAAAAATTGTGGTTGAACAACTTATCGCTTTTTTAAACACAAACAAACTCTTTGAGAAGTTTCAGTCAGGTTTTAGAGCAAAACACAGCACGGAGACGGCCCATCTTAAAGTTTTTAATGATTTACTGATTGCTGCTGATGCTGGAAAATCTTCTATTTTACTTCTTTTAGATTTGAGTGCTGCCTTTGATACTGTCGACTATTTTTTTTACTGGACAGACTGGAACACTGGGTTGGCCTGGTTCAGTTTTAAACTGGTTTTATTCATATCTGCATGACCGATCTTTTAGTGTGGTTTTAGGCAGCTCACAGTCCTCATGTGCAAAGCTGAACTGCGGGGTGCCCAAGGGGTATGTCTTCAGACCACTCTTCTCAATCTACATGCTTCCCCTGGGACATATTCAAAAACACAATATAAATTTCCACACATATGCAGATGGCACCCAATTGTACTTGTCTTTTAATCCCAATAATTTTAACAGTGATAACCTACTGAATAACTGTATAAGAGACATTGAAAACTGGATGGCTCAAAATTTCCTTCAACTAAACCTCAATAAAACTGAAGTAATGATTTTTGGCCCAGGCTCATCATTGGTTACGACTCACCTTGGTTCTTTGTCTAAAAATATAACTGCTAAGTTCCAGTGACTGTTCGTTAGTAATATTGTCATATTCATTTTTCCTCTGGTGCGTTTATCTTTATTTAACTGTTGTATTTCACTTTTGCTTTGAATTCTTGCTGATTGTGTTCCTCACATTTCTCAGGGTTGGTTTAGCATTCTCAGGCTGTAATTGCAATTATCGTTATCACAATTTTATTTTGTTCGAATTATTGAATTCGCTGACAATATTGATAATTATTGTAATTGTTGTTATTAGCATCCTTATCACAAGTATTATTTTTATTATATTCTATCTTTCTAACAGTTTTATGTGTAAAGCACTCTGTAACTGTTTTGAAAAGTGCTATATAAATAAAGTTTATTATTATTATTTATTATCACTGATTAAACTGTCACCCTTTTACCTTATTCTCGATTTAAAGGACAGTGCAATGAAAAAGCAACACGCTGACAATTCACCCCCAAATCAAAAATTCATATTTAGCTCCATGCAGGCAATATATAGCATGCATGTTCTCATATCCATGCGCCTGGCTCTACACGTGTGTATAGATTCACATGCTGCTAAAGGTGTGATGTCCTTAAAGGGACGGTCCACCAACAAGTCAAAAATACATATTTTTCCTCATACCTGTGGTGCTATCTATCAGTCTAGACTGTTTTGGTGTAAGTTGTAAAGTTTTGGAGATATCAACTGTAGAGATGTCTGTCGTCTCACCAATATGATGGAAATAGATGACACTCAGCTTGTGGTTGGAAAGAAATGTGAAAGAAACTGCAAAAAAGAAAATTATATGAAAATAAGCTGGGGATGATGGTACATATTATCAAAAACTGGGGGAAATTACACTAATATTCTCTTGATTATATATTTACAGTTATGTTACTGAAAAAAATAACTGGATTTTTTTTAGCAGTTTCTTTGTTTTTTAACTTTAATTTTCTTATAACTTTTTACTATTGGCTCCAGCCCCCCCGCGACCCTTACAAGGACAAGCGGTTGCAGAAAATGACTAACTTTTTTACCATTTTCGTGCTATTTTTAGGCTGTACTTTGTTAAGTTCCTTTTTGCCCTCTTGTGATGTTTCTGAAAGAAATCATGCCTATTTGCTTAGGTATTAAAGGGTTAAAGACACTAAATATTACCACAGTCATTGTATAGCTCAACATTCAGTTTTAAGTAATGTGTAAAGTGGGGAAAAAGTCAGTTATTAAATATAAATTGATGAATAGATTGATGAAAATAATTAAAGCAGCCCTATAATTTGCGGTCTCTGAGGCAGGGCAGGCTGACTCCCTAATCATTTACAGACAGTAAGTAAAGCGTGGATGAACACATAAAACGACACTGCATTAGAAGTGTTTTTTCGTGATGCTGATAGCAGTGATCATGACATTTTGACTCCCCTTTTCCAAATATTTGAGAAATCAATTAAACCCCTGCTTTCCTCTGGGTACCATTTCAGCTAAGCTTGCTTGTTTTTCAAACTGGCCAACGGTGAGAAACAGCTGGACTGTCCAGTAAAGTATCTGAGCCTGATGAAAGCTCAGGAAGTGCTGAGTGTGTGTTATGAGAGCAGTGTTTCCCATCTCTCCTCCAGTCTGTCTGACACATCCTTCCCTGATCATGTTATACTCATCCTGTTTGTGTCTCCTTGAATAGCCTCTAAGGTCTTGCCCTCATCTCCTACACCAGTGAAACCAATGATAACTGCATACTATGGCATTGTGAAATCTCTTATTCGACTGTGTGTGCGCGTGTGTGTGTAAGATGTGTGTTATGTAGATTATTATCTTTTAAACCATGCAGGTGCTCAGTGACCTACATATGGCAATAATTTCATGTCTCTGTTCTCTATCTTTTCCTTCTTGTTTGGTCACAGCTGTGTGAGATCTGGCAATCTGAAAATCTGCACCAAAGTTTTTTTTTTAATCCTCCTTGGTCATGATGGGTGCAGGGTTCTGTTTGTAATCTTAGTGTAATGCCCTCATAAAGCCCACAGGTTTTACATACTGAATAATACAATAGGCACAGAGGAGCTGGGTATTTCCTGATGCCTGCACTGTGTAATGAATCCCTCCTTTTTTCTGTTATTCCTCCTGGGAAAGCACTCTTGTTTCCTGTACTGCTGCCTGCTGAATCTAGAGAGGTGAGGCCGCTACCATAAATAGAAAGGTTCAATTAAGCAACCTAGTGCTACTCCCTGTGGAGCATCTCTGCCTCGTGCCTGTGGAGAATATTCCCACGCCCCTTTGGAAGCTCACACATCAAAGTACAAGCACCCTGTTTCACTTACTATCAACCAGTGGCTGTTTGGAAACTTCACGTATTTGAGTGCTGCTTGAGCTGCACGCAGCCTTGCAGGCAAGCCTGCTTTTCTGCAAATCAACGTGCTGTTTACATGACTGAACAGGTTTCTGTTAATATTCTCTTATTGAATTGCTGGGTTCAACTGATTCTGTATGTGCAGTGTGTTCAATAGGAGCAGTTTGAGCAATTCATTTCATCCCTAGTCCAACAGAAATGAGCGGTCACCCCAATAAAACACCTGATCAACCTCTGACATCTCCAAGGCTGTGTCCTCCAAATGTTAACAGTTCATAAAAATGACAACATGAGAGAATATACTGTATGTGTCACACAGTTTCTGCGCTTTATCAAAGAGACAGTCAACCCACAAGTCAAAAATACATATATTTTCATACCTACATGCTATCTATCAATCTAGATAACCTTTGGTGTGAGTTGCAGAGTGTTGGAGATATCGACCGCAGATATCTCCAACATAACGGAACTAGATGGTACTCAGCTTGTGGTGCTTAAAGCACCAAAAAATAAATAAATAAAATAAAAATAAATGGAAAAACTGCAGTTGTGAGCAGTTTGATGTAGGAACTATTTTCTTTTTAATAAACTACACCTGCAAACCATATCACCACACAGAAGGAAGTGTGCCTTTACTGCTAGCTCACTTAGCACCACTGAGCAAACTAATGTTAGAGCTCACCCGAGGAGGACATCATTAATGTTCACATCTCGCACTGTCATGAGCACAAGCCTCTCATCCATGAGTAGATACACACTTCCTTCTGCGTGGTAATTCAGGTTGTGGGTGTGGTTCAATAGAAAGTAGGGCTGTACCTGGGCTTACTCAGAATTATACCAGATTTGTTCAATTCAAATATTCAACAATTTGTTTGGTTTTTTATACAAAGTTTGAAAGGCTTAGTGGGACTTTCAGTGTGACAGAAGCATTCATGTCATAGTAAACAAGCTAACTGTGCTAACAAAAGGTTGTAAATGTGTAGCAATAGTTTTTGCAGACACTACACATCAAACAAAAGCCAGAAAATGTGTTGTATAAAGTTGCTGTGAGCTGAAAATTCACCACTTCTAAGCAGGTCTCTCCTCTCACCTCCTCTGTGTTGCTGCCTGCATATCTGCAACTTCCTGTACCAAAGAGTAGTGTGAAAGTCAAGAGCACTCATTCCACAGCAAAATCTGGAGACCAAAACGTCCCCAGAAGTATAATGCATAGGAAAAAATCGACTGCTCTGCTTTAAGCAATCCCAGTTCACTGAGGGTCTCTGACTGATGATTTAAATCTCAGACTTTCAAAGGGCAGCCCTGTAGACATGAAACTGCTCACAATAAGGTCTGATTATTGAGAGATTATCTTGAGTAACTTTATCATGATTTCTGGAAAGAGACATTGCTGTTTTTAAAAATGTATTTTTTTTGGCACTTTGTGCAATCTAGTTCCATTATATTGGACAGAAGGCAGTCATTTCTACAGCCGGTATCTCCAACACACTGTAACGGACAACAAAACAATCTAGATTGATAAATAGCACTGCAGGTAAGGTACTGTAGGAAAGAGGAAAAATATCTAGTTTTGATTTATGGGTGGACTGTCCTTTTAGGGACATCTCACCTTAAGCTGAATGAGCATGTGCATCTGTACACACGTGTAGAGCCAGGTGCATGGATATAATAACATGTATACTATATATTCACAGCGTGGAGCTAATGTTACATGAATAACATGGCCTAGATACCCATGATATGTATTCAGCAACATGTTTCCAATTTAAACAAGGTAAACAAGTGAACCAAGGGAGCAAACAACTGTATTGCTGCGAGGAGTGAGGTGGAGAAATGTAAATGGTGGGGGAGACTCAACTGAACGCACCAGTTCATCTTTCATTAAATCATCACCTCATGCTGCTCGTTCCTTCCACAAATTCTGAATAATGAATCTTGATTACACAGGCAAAAAAAAAACAAAACATGATCATCAGCACATTAAAAGCTTACCAAAGTCAACAAGAAAACACAGGCAAGCAGTCAGGTCATTAGCAATGCAAAACGTTGTTGCAGTTTTGACAAGTTATGACACTTAGAATAATCAAATGAAAAGTATTCATAAAAAAGCAAGTCAGTAACAAAGTCCAAATTCATGTGAAATTGTGAAAAAATAATTGAATTTTAGATTTAATCTATTAGATTTTTTTATTCATCTATTTATGGACCTTTTAAACAGTACTGTAAATGTCAGCGGTAATGTATGTACTAACTTTAACTTAAAAGAGTTGTCTGAACTGCCTTTGAACTTGAAGTTGAATTAATTTTAGAAGACAAGTTGAGGTAATATTGTAATGATCCAGCTTGTCTTCTTAAATCCACTTCACTGTAATACATCCATGCATGCGCCACTGAGCAGCTCCCATAGGAGGCCCTGCCCCCATGGCTGTATCCAGACTTCTCTATAATACATCCATGTCTTAAATTTAGTCAACTTAAAACTTTAAGTTGGCCCGAACACTAACTTTTATAAATTGAAACAAATATAATCTTTTTATAGTGTACACGACATCAGACGGAGTGGGTAAAGTTAAATAACAGAGCAGTCTGTAAAGTTCAGAAGATGACATGTACTCCTGTGATTGAATTCCCTCAGAGAGACTTTATGACTTGCTAGTTTAAGAAACCCTGAATAGATGGCTAAAGCCCTGCTTTTCACAATTCACGATGTGATTGCCATGTCTCCTGTGAGGTTTTACTTATGTTTCCTTTTTCTCTGTAGAATATCTTCTAAGGGGTGTAAATGTTTGTGTTCTCCTCCAAACTATTTGAGTATTTTTGGCAGTGCACTCATGACCCCTAAGTTACTGGTCACAGTCCTCCAAAGTTCAGTGTGAGCCCTGAGCACAATGAAGCCAAGTCAGGGAAGGGTTATATCCAAAGTGTTGTAAGGGAAAAGCGGAAGAAACAAAAGATAAAACCATGCCAATTGTTGTGTGGGGTGTAGAGAATTATGCTACAGTGTTTTAATCACAAGAACAACTGAAATAATCACTAGGCACATTTTCATTACAGATTTGCACAAAACTTAAGAATATCACTTAAAACTTAAGTCATATTTTTGAAATGTCGATGAAACACAATCGCGAGATGACTGTGTTTCCACTGAATGATGTTCTGCAGCTTCTCCTCTGGTGATAAAATTCCAAGAAGCATGGTGATGGATGTTCAAAACATTAGCAGGTTTACTTCTGTTGGAGCCACCACACTAGCCATCATTATTTCCAATCCAAGGCCACGTTGGCGTGTTATGGAGCCATAACGTAAAGGCAAGCCCCTTTTACCTGGGAGCGGCCACATATGAGGAATTGTGGATTCAAAACAGATTATCCACTCAACTTTTAGGAGTCCTGTGATGCAAAAAAAACCACCTCTTGTAGCGCCTGCTGCATCATGACCGAGGGAGCCAGTTCCTTAATCATGTGACCTATAGAGGCAAAAAAAGTGTTTCCATTGCAGTTTTATAAAATATGGCTGTCTCGAATCCCCTGAAATACAATCTCATGCAAACATAAAAAAATGTGCAATAAATGGAAGTTTTTTTCAGAACTGATGTGCTTCCGTTATTTACATTTACGTTACATATTTTATATTTGCAATTTTAATTTACACAATTTAAGGGTTAATGGAAACCCACCTAGTGTTAATTATCGTTTGAAAGAAGTTATTCACTGTAAACAAATGTATTACAATTAAGCACTTAACTGAAGCCTTCAAGTGGAATATGATGCCAAATTATAAACGTATGAATATGATTGTGTATCATTAGTGAAAGGGCCCTTTGATTAGAGACATATAGACCATGCACCATGGCACTAGGGCGCTTACTGGAGGCAAAGAAAAAGTTGAGTAGCGTATTGCCGCAGCCCTCTCACGTCTTGCATGCTTTACCCTGAGGAGATGCTAATTTCCATTTGATAAAAGTCTATGATGTCAGCTGGGACACAAAGCCTGACAAATTAATTCATAAGAGCATCACATATTACCATAAGCTTCTTTCTGAGAGACGATTACAGCGAGATCCTAACAAAGCATGCTCTGCTGCTCCAGTTCCCATAGCAATATCACTGGTATTTCCATAGTAACCGGATTCTTTTTCTGTCTTACTTGCTGTTTCCCCTTCCACCCCCAACAGTGACCAACGACAGACAGAATCCCACCTGTTTTGGTAGCTGTGGGAGAAAGTGACTAAACAGACCCCAGAGGTCTTCCTCATGAAAATAGTAAGCTGGTGACATAATGACAACGAGGGAGAGGTTTTAGGGCTGAGCTGGTAGCAAGAATGACCCCAGGTTGTATCGTCACAGCTGTGCTCATCCACCAGTGTCGGACTCTTCACATCCACAAGTGTATGTTCAACTTTCCTCTCCCCTCTCACACCTACTTTTACCTTTCTGCTGTCTCTATGTTAGCACAGCTCTGTCGAAACGCACCAGATTACCACAGACCAACTGTTCATGAGATAAAATAAACATGGTATGATTTCAGGCTGAGTAATCTCTTTGTTTGATCAACTGGGGAAATCACTTTCTATTGGTTCAAGAAAAACAATTTAGTTCTTTTTTTCATTGCATACTGAAGCCTTCAACGACAGATTTTGTTCCCCTGAGCTACAGCTGAACTACAAAATGATCTAAGACACAAGCAGAAGGCGTTTACCCAGTACTGGAGTGTTGTCACGTTGTAGTCTACATTCACTTTATCTATTACATGACTTAAAGAGCCTCGGGGAGAGCTGCCAATCTATGTGCAAAACCTCCAAAATTGTGTCAAAAGGATTAAGTCGAGGGACATGTCGAGTGGTTAAAAGAAAGATAAGTCAGACTCTGTGGTATAAATGCATCAGATGCTCCTTCAGCTGCTGAGCAAATGTCACCATGTTTGAGCGCATAAATGGAAGGACCCAGAGCAGCCTGTCAAGTGCACGTAAGATATGCAGCTATATAAAACCTACATATAAATGTATCACATGCTGAACAGGGGTGAAGTGGTCCAGTAAACCCATGGTTTGCTATGTTCATGATGTTGGTATTTGGGTCAAAGTTTGAGAGGTTTCCTGTAAAGGACAGGAAAGAGACGTTACTTTGCTTTCCCATTTTTGTCTGAGATTTGACTGGAAAACATGACTATAAAATATTGATGATTTAACACAATATTGGCACACAAGCTATTCAAATAATAGTTTTGCAGGTTTTAAAAAATACAAATTGTTGGTTTTACGCTTTAGTTTATGCATAGATTCAACAAATGAGATTTAACAACCCAATGGCCAAAAAAACTGTTGGTATCGCGGGTTTCTGCAAACCATTTTTGCATATTAACATTTCAACAATGATGTGGTTAATGTGTGGTTAGGTTTAGGCACACAAAACAGTTGGCTACGGCTAGGGAAAGATCATGTTTTGGTATAAAATACCTGGTTTTAGGGATATAATCACTGTTGGAAAAGCAGCAATGTCTGTAAAAAAAACACTTTTCATGCAACTATCCTTATTTACACATTATGATGTGGCTGATATGCTGAAACTTAACATATCAACAATGAGGTGATTAACATATGGTCTGTTCAGACACAAAAACACTTCTCTATGGTTAGGAAATATCATGTTTTGGCTTGAAATACCCAGTATTGGGGGTACAGTTCCCAATGAAAAATCTGCAATGTGTCGGTAAAAAACAACTGCTTTTTACGGCACTATCCCAGCTGGAAGCCCAGTGATGGGTTGCTACAGAACACCCACATTTATTGCCCCCCCTGAAAAAGCAATAATGTTTCAGTAAAAAACAACCACTTTCTGTGGTAGTATCTTGGCAGCAAACACAGCGATGTCTCAGTGAAAGAAAAAAACAACAGCTGCATGTCGTGGCAATTTCCATGCTGGAAACACAAAGACTGGCGGCTACAAACACCCAAAAAGCTGCTGGAAACAAAGCAGTGAATCGCTAAATCACAGCTGGTGCTGTTGTTTGTTGGTCTTGAACAACAGTCTGCAGTGGCCTGTAAGCTTAACAGGCAACACACCTAGGTAATAACCCATCAACCCTCCCCTCTACGTGCCAATGTCAGCTCATATACTATGTCACTTTATGAACAATGATATGAGAAGAAGAAGATACAAGATGTGCGTGCAGTTTTGCAGCAATACGGCACATACCAGCCTTCAGCTAAAATAAACCAAGTTTGCTCCTATATAGCTGTATGAGTTTAATGCATTTTTGTAAATGATCTTGTGTAGGTTAGCTGGTCTGGGGGTAGTTTGATACAATGGCTGAGGCTAAGAGACGGAAGAGGTTGGTGACAGAGGAATTTAAGAAGAGAAAAATAGAGACTGAGGAAGAAGCCAGACCCTCAATGAAATTATCTTTTGAAACACAAACAAAACATTTCCTTCCATGTTTATTAAAGGCAATCATTTTTTTGTTCTGTTCAGAAACAGTCACTTGTTAAGCAATAAAAGCTAGACCAGTCCTGTTGAAAATGTATTGTCAGCTTGTCTTTCCACTAAATAACAGAAATGTCATCATTAAGGAGTCTCGATAATAGTATCAATATGAATAAAAATGAACGATCCCCATCCCTAACTCATAGTAGCTTCATATTTACAGTCCAGACATTAGAGTCACAGTGCCCCTTCTTGTTGACATGTAGCATACAGCCTGCAGAATTCTAATGTTCACAGATGAGAGCAGCCAGAACATTGTGTTTAGAATGCTAAGTGGTCTGCATACAATCAGCTTTAATAAACACAAGAGTTAAGTAAAGACCTGCAGATGGAGAGCAGGTGGAGGTCAAGAGAAACGAGTACTGCAATTGCAAAAGTTACATTTTAATCATCTAAAAAGTTGCATTTATATGATGTTAAGCTGGGAAGAATCGCCTGAGGTACACGATTGTACCTCCGGTGCATAAACTCATTCTGTCTGACTGAAAGTTGTATCCTGGTATCAGGAGCTCATTCACATGCTATCTTTTGCAGGTGTACTCAGACACGGCTCAGCTTTCCCCACAAGGGCTCCTTGTGTATTCATTTATTCTGCATTTCCATATGAGGCCGCTGCAGGCCCTGATCTGTGAGCCCAGTGAGGCCGGGGCAGCCTATGTGCCTTACTGCTAGTGAGCCCTCTGATCCAGGCAGGGTCAAAGACTCGGCCCGAGCCAATGAGAGCACGGGGGAGGGGGGAGCTGATGGTGTCACTGAATGCCTGGGAACCTGTCACTTTGTGTCAGTGTTAGCGTCTACATCTGGCCCGCTCTCACTTTGACCTCAAGCTAAGTACGACTAGCTCACAGGACTGGACCACAGAGTAAGAACAGCAACTTTTATTCTCCCACCTCACACGCAGCGCCTTTCGCTTGCCACCATGCTAGTCACTGTGTTTAGCCATCACTTCACATCAGGAAACTCAATGATTCCATATTCACTAAATGGCTGTTTAGGAAATAAGCATGTCTAAAAATACTTATCATGAAAACTTGAAATTGTTCTCTCAGGACACAGGTCTCAGTTCTATATCTTCTCAGTGAATAAATTCAGTTGCTCTATTCTCCATTTAGGCGTTTTTCAAAGCAGAAAGGTGGACTCCAAAAATGCCTATAATATTATTTTCTTGTCAACTCCTGAGAGCCTGACAAATATCTTACACACTGAACTTGAATTTTGCCATATTTGTTGCCAACAAACATGTACTGACAGCATTACTGTCCACTCTCTGCACACCCTAAA
This sequence comes from Plectropomus leopardus, assembly GCF_008729295.1. Classification (NCBI taxonomy): domain Eukaryota; kingdom Metazoa; phylum Chordata; class Actinopteri; order Perciformes; family Serranidae; genus Plectropomus; species Plectropomus leopardus. The sequence continues at coordinate 31,217,248 of NC_056475.1, read as the reverse complement.
ATAGTTGGAATCAAAGTTGTAATTATATAGAACAGACACTGACATTATTGGATATCAGGAGTGTGCGTTATATCACTGTTTATATTATATACTGCTTTACAAATAAAATAATTTTATTCCCTTTAATACTAAACATGCTGTAACACACGTTTCTGCAAAGCACTGATATTGCACATTATTATGCAGTGGATATGTTGATACTTTACATTTCAACAATGCTGTGGTTAACGTGGTTATGTTTAGGCACAAAAATGACTTGGTTATGGTTAAGAAGAGATCATGATTTGGCTTAAAATATGAACTGGAGCGCTGTTAATTTGAATGGTTTTGGGGCCATAATCACCACTAGAGAGGCAGCGATGTCACAGTGAATAACAACCACTCTTCCTACCACTTTCCCTACATTTGCATGTTATTATGTTGCAGATACATTAAAACTTTATGTTTCACCAATACTGAGGTTGGGTTGTTAGGTTTAAGCACAAAAACCACGTGGTTATGGTTAAGAAAAGATCATATTTGGATTAAAATCCCCACTTTCGGGGGTACAATTTCCATTGGAAAAGCTGCAGTGTCTGTAAAAAATGGACTGAGGTCAGCTTCTTTCCAGGTCTGCAAGGGAACAAAACAGGGCTGCTATTTATTATAGCAGTAAACAGCTAGCCGAAGCAATCAGAGCCAACTCTGGTATGAAAGGAGTAAGATTGCACCAAGACCACAAACGCTTGATTTTTGCAGATGATATATTGGTTGTAATGTCACACTCCCAAGACTCAGTTGCCCCTTGACTCTGTACAGTGAATACACTCTCTGAAATTTCAGGGTAAATTCAAGTCGAATTTGAATAAATCTGAAGTGGTGCCCCAGTATCACGATACTGCAAAAAAACAAGACTACCATGAATGGAGATCCCAGTGGGTTTATAAAAATATGAAATATCTTGGTATACTGCTAAACCCTGGACTTGTCAATATCATAAAGAATAATTCTGACCCATTCTTGCAGAAGATTCAGCTGTTCTTTAAGTACCTCTGAATGTCCATATAAACACCTTTAATCTATCTGAGGCTGACAAATATCTTGAACACAAGACAGGTTTTCATTACAGATTTGCACACAACTTGAGCAATATTTCTGAAATGTCAATAAAACACAATGACGAGATGACTGTGTTTCCATTGAGTGATGTTCTGCAACGTCTTTTCTGGAGATAACATTCCAAGAAGCATGGTGATGGATGTTCAAACATTAGCGGCTTCATTTCTATTGCAGCCACCACACTAGCCGTCATTATGTACAATCCAAGCCCACGTAGGTGTATGATGGCGAGCCCCTTATATGTGGGAGCAGCCACGTATGAGGGATTTCTGGGAGCTGATAGTCCACAATTTCACAGAGTAATTGTGGATTCAAAACTTGAAGAGTTATGTGATGTAATAACAGCTCTTGTAGCTCCTGCTGCATCATGAAGGAGCCAGTTCCTAGTGACAAGCACATAGCCATAGCATCATGTGACCTATACCACCCAAACAAGTGTTTCCATTGCAGTTTTGCCAAATATGGCTGTTTCACATTGCCTGAAATACCACCTCATGTGATCGTAAACATGTTTTTGTGATAGATGGGAGTTTTTTGGGAACATGTTGACATGTTTCCATTAGGCCTATTTTATATTTACAATTTCAATTGGCCCACTTTGCAGGTTACTGGAAACCTGCCTACTGTCACACATGATTTTTTTTTTCATTGAGTTTTTCCATATCTATTGCCAGCAAAACATACATGCACTGACAGGATGCACTGTCTACTTTCTGCAATATCAGTCATAAAACAGATGGAAGTGGCATTGTAACACTATATAACAGACACTGACTGACTGCATGTTGGGCATTTGCATTACATCACTGTTTTATATGCTGTTGTACAAATATAATTCTTTTAATCCCTTTAATATTGTATTACACATGCTGTAACATAACTGCAAGACTGATCACACAGTCTGCTGATGAACATTATAAAGAAATATTGTACTTGGACAATCAGTGTACAACCTTTTAAACATGAGGCTCCTGATCTTTAGCTGTGTAACCTCTCATCCTGCCAGCTGATGTTTACTGAAAGATGTTCAATGACAATATTACTCATTCATTTAGTCATGTGAGCCATCTTGGCTGTGAGACAGTCTGCTCCTGGTTGCTGTATGGTCGCAGCAGTCATGCATGCCAATGGAGACCTTTGTTTTGTGACACAGTTTCAGGCAGCAGTATGGAGTGAATGAATGCTTAATTAAACAGAACAATGGTTGAAGGCTGTTGTGACTGAGGACACAATAACCATTGACCCCATACGTCGTGGAAGTTAGACCTAAATCTATTGACGAAAAATGCTGTCACGAGGCGCTCATGGAAAACATGATACTGCAGAGTTATATTTGAGATGCAGTGTAATTTCAGTATTGCACTCTCTGCTGAAACACTGCGGCCCCTCCTCTGCCTGTCTGAACTTGAATTATTAGCAACGTGACTAAGTCTGTCACCTGTGCAATGATATGAATTCTGTTTCGTGGAAGCCAAATGCAAGAATTTAAAGGTCCAGTGTGTAGGATTAGGGCAGAATTGAAACAGAATAATCATGACTATGTTTAATTATGCTTTCATTAGTTTATAATCACCTGAAAATAAGAATTGTTTATTCATTCATTTATTATCCGTAACCGCTTATCTTCTTAAGGGTCACAGGGGGGCTGGAGCCTATCCCAGCAAGGTGCAGCCTGGAAAGGTTACCAGACTATCAGTTTAATGTTAGTGTAAGTAGAAAGTTTAACTATTACTGCATTGCTTTTAACTGTGAGGATTCAGTCACTGTAAGCAGGCAACAAACTAACAGCTCTCCAGTTCATTTTATTCAAAGATATGCAAGTCGAACTGGTGCACCGCGGTTGCAAAATGTGACTAAATAGTCACAGTCGGAGCTCTGCACGTACGAAAACCTTGTGTGCTCACATTACCACCACTACAACTCATTAAGTTATTACTGTGACCATGGTGCTGTTTAATGTGATAATTTATTTACTGTAAGCTGTAAGCTTAATAGTATTTGCAAGTTGCACCGGTGCTCCAATGCTGCAAAATGTGACTAAATAGTCATGGTCTGGAGCGCTGCAAAAGCACTGCTTTTTGTGTGTGTGAGAGGCAGCAAGCTCTAAACGTGAGCGAGAGAACCAAAGCGAGTCTCAGGCCAGTGGCATGAAAATCACTATGTGACAATTTTTACTTGATGTTCGTAATAAAGTCATCTAATACATCCCACGTGGAACAAGCTGCGATACATCAAGTATATTTGATACATCACCCACACACACTGTGTAATTACAAGGTGTTTCATTATGAACTTATAAAACAGTACATACTATGTGTTCACTGTGTCAGTGACTATGGTGAGGTCCATACAAAATCTAAAACAAGAGCTGGATGGGACATAAAAAACCTGTCAGTAGTGACACATGGCAAATTTCTGTGTCAGTCTGAAACTCCAGCTGATGCCGCAGCAGTTTAATGATGATGCAGACCATTGCGGGTAATATTCTGCAATTATGTTCCTGACAGTGAGAACAGGTTAGCATTCAAATATCAGGACACTATTAATAGCAGCTGTCAGCACCAGCCAGAGCCCCCCACTGTCTGCTAATTGGTATCCCCCCAGGTAAGAAGTGTACACAGCGGTAGCTCTCCCAGCCTTTCACAGGCACACAGGGAAACCTTGACCATACTTCATTATCAAATAATCCGCCGCTCGTTTCTCTCACCCAGGTCAGCCTCTTGAGGGAGACAGTGAGAACGCCTTGTCAAAACAGATCGAAGCATGAGGCCAAGAGGGTGAGCGGGCCTCCCCTGGCGCAGCATCTCTGTTATGCGAACAATCTGACATGCCACACATGTTGGATGTCCAAATGAATTGGGGAGCTCCGTGGCGTCAGCTTAAAGGAGGGGGGTGGGGGCAAATTCAACTCGCTGCAACAGTTTTTTGGGCTGCAGTCACAGAGTCAAATCCCATGCTTGAATTGGAGCTGCTACCGCAAAAAACTGTGTTAAATCACGCCACACTCTGTGCCAGAATTAGCTCCTCACCACACTCTGCACAGATGGCATCAGCGGCGCTCATTGCAAATGCTTCACATTCTAGTCCAGGCTGCCTGACCCCTTCCTTAATCCTAATTAGGAATGCAATTTCCACGCAGGCCTTTTTCAAGCGTGATGAAAATAAACATTTGTACGGCTGCAGCAGTGGCTTATGGGTAGTATTATCTCATGATTCCAGGAGTCTACTGATTGTGACGGCATTTTAAATCAATCACCAGAGCAGGGTTTTATAGGTGACTATGGCTACTGTGCACTAACCAATATCCCCCCTGCGAGTCAACAATGGTCAGATAATAAGACATGATGGTAAATCCCTGGATAACATGCTGCTGCCTGTCCTCTCAACCAGATATGCCAAAACCTCCCCCACCGCGTATACTTACACCCTCAATCACACACTACACTACGCACACACATTCAATCCTCAATATTCACCCTTTCCTAAAGCTTTCCATCAGCATGTCACAAAGGATTAACCAATAATTCCTCTATAACATAGAAAGATTTGGAAACGCTCACATCTGCAGATATCGGGCTAATCTGGATGCTGGAATATTAACATGGCTCTTTTTTCTTTTTTTTTTTTTTTTTTGACCAGCCAGCAGTTCTTTTACCTAATAATGTTCATTGGGCCGGCACACTGACAGAGAGATGAGGGGAAGCTGAGCCACTCTGCCACAGCCTGCAGAGATAAGCGCTCATTGTTGAGTGCGTGGACAGTAAGCGTAGCTGACCACGATGAGCTAAGGCTCAACTGACAACTGAACAATAATACAACAGCACACAGCAGAGACATGTTGACTTAGCAGGTCCAAAAGGTTTAATCTGCCTCGCTTCCTGCGTGCTCCAAGGATGCCCGCTGTGGGCTGAAAAGAGCTGAACTGAAAGGGTGCAGCCTTTAGGGACACACTAACTTTACACACAACTCTGCTGACTTTTCTTTTTAACTGTTTTCATGAGTTCTATATTCCCCCGACCTGCACGTCTCTCCAGCATGGACAGGAGCTCAGTGTTTTTTTTAATGCGTCTGCACTGGGAGTCATCTCAGCTAAATGACACTAAGCAGCTAGGCATGAATGCCAACAGACAAATGAAACAGTGCATTGAACACACACAACAAGAGCGAGGCCAAATGCACTCATGTCTTGAGCTGTGTAGTTGCACATTTGTAGCACTCAGGAGCATAATGTGTGAGATGGCAGCAGGAAGCTTATAAAGTCTTCATAATAGGGGCTCCCAGCAGCATTCAGCACAGTCATCAAGATGCTATCAGCTCGGGAACAGCAGACCCAGGACAAATCCCACTGTTACTAAAGTCTACTCTTATAACAGTGGCATCCCACAGCCCAGCTTATTAACCAGCCTTTGTTTTCTCTCTGGAACAAAAGCCATGTTGTGCAGTGGAAGTCGGGATGCTGGAAAAGCACAGCAATAATTCACATGATGCATGTCTGATCACTGATGGAGCTGATCATTTCAGAAAGCCTCTCTTTCACAGGTTTACGAGCCATAAAAATGTGTTCTTAGAGCTCTTGTTTATGTCACCACAATTGGCGTGATTTTTATTTTTCCAACAGATGACTCATAACTCTTAAAATAACCTGTTTATGTTCTAAGAACCACACACAACATGCCACTGGATTTGAGTGTTTCCCATAAGGCTGCATGATGATCAGTCAGGAGACCTCTAAGGTGACTGAGATGTTTCAAGTCTAGTACAGGTATTAGTTATTGTTTTTTGTCGCTAGTTTTGGTCCCCAGATTTTGCCACAGAGTGAGCGTTCTTGACGATACTCTTTGGTACAGGGAGCTGCAAACAGTCACCATGTTCTCATTCCAAGTTGTCACTTATTGCCGCTTTGTTAGTAAACTGTCGTTATCCTCCTGTTACGAACTGACACCGCCCTGCTAACCACCAACCAACGTCCCGCTGAACGTCCCCTGAATGTCCCGCTGAATCCATGGATGTATTAAGAATCTGGATACAGTTATGGAAGCAGACCTTGTTCATTTATCTGAGAGCTGATCATTGGTGAAACAAAAAAAGCTTTTTTTCTGTGTATAAAATACCCGGATCTACTGACCCATGCACACTAGAGAGTTATAGTGGCTGAGCGCAGCCAAGCATGGCCAAGTGTGCCCCAGCTACCTAACTTCCACTGGCGGAGCCACTGACTTCCTGTTTAGCGCTTCGCTATCTTAGATGGCGGTCTTAAAAAATTTTAATCTTGGGGCTCTTTTAGACTTTCCAAATGTTATCAGACTGGATGGCTTAAATCTCGACAGTAAAATTAGTTGTTTTGCAGGAGTTTTCACCAAAAATTATTACAAAAATTACATAGTATTACTGATTTACAGACGTCTCTTTCCTGATGTAAGTCAAAGGGGAAAAGGAAGACCCGGACAGTGTAATTACACTTTTGGCCACTATGTACAATTTGCATCAGAGCCCTGCGCACTTGTTTGAATTTAAATTTAAATTCTGACAACAAACAAACACCTGAATCTGAGTCGACAGGCATAATTCTGAGTGGGGTACAGCTGTTATTGCTGATATACAGTTTAAATAAGGTCCATCATTAGTGAGGGCTCTACATTCGAATGTAGTCTAAAAGCTGCTTAAAGAAATAAAAATGAGAAGACAGGTTGAAAAGAAATGTAATCAGCCTCTGATTGCTGATTACATTTTAATATGTTCCATACCACACAGAAGGGACTGCCTGCTGACTTAGTGAGGAAAAAAATCCAGTCAGTCAGCATGGTCAAGCTAAGAGTCAAAGGTCAAACAAGTTACTGCTGCACAGATTTACTCTTTGACAAAGATTTCCTTTAAAGCAGCCCCTAACAAACTATGGCAACTGGCCCGCATGTTGTATAATGCTGTGGGAAGCAATTCTAACAGTTTTCATTGTTCCTTAGTAAGCGCTACTGTGGAGTACATGAGGAGGAGTGCAGAATGTGAGGTCGCCAAAAGTGTGTGGCCGTGTGGGGATGACTGGTCACAGGTGAAATGAGCTTTGACAGGCAGGCGTGGTCGAGGGGGCTGGGGGTCACTTAATGCCCCCACATGTTTTAAACAGGACTTTCAGTGGAGAAAGTAATGGCAGAAAGGGTATGATCATTAAGAAAAAGACAAACAACTTTCTGTTTTAAAGCTATTTTGGAAAGCTTTCTGGTTGATGTGCAAACAATTATTTATTGACTTGGCTATTTTAACCACTGCAATTAAAAATGTAACATTTCTACATGTTTTTAAATGATATAAACATAAAAGTTTGTATCTAGTCTGAACTTGTTTATTCACTGACATAACTCCCAATTAAAAGGGTGGAGCTGCATTCTCATAAGCCACTGAAAACAGACCTCCAAATTCCATTTTGCAAGACACATGACTGAGGATAAATAATGACTGTGACTCATTTCAAAAGACAGTTGTTTATGGACATTCTTTGCCATTCATGTCCAAAAAAACAAAAATAAATATTGAGACATCAAAGTGTGCAATTTCTAAGCAAGAATTTGCCAACCAGCAAGCCCCCTCCAACAACAAATGTGCATAAAGGCATACTCTGCACTCACATAGTTTGCACAGGCTGGCTGAGCTTTCAGACAGGGAATGTTGCTTCAACAACAGCTGGGGAGGGAAAGCATCTGAGCCCCCCCGTCCTCCAACCCCCCTCCACTGGAGCCGCGCTTCCATCACCTGCTCACAGAGGAATCCTTGATGGGTTTCCGTGGGAAATACCAGACAGAGGCATCAGACAGCCCAACGTAGGAACATTTCATACCTCCCATTCTGTTTCAAGGCTCAAACGTGAACTGTGGCACCACGTGAACGCTCACACAGGAAGTGAAGGTGTGCTGTACACAGTCACAGAGTGACCTACAGGTCCGGGAAACAATGGCAAAGTTCCAAAGTGCTTTCATGGTAAGAATAAAGGACAGCTGGCGACCTCTTCACCTGCTGTTTGTGCCTGCGTCAGACAGGTCTGCTCTGCGGTTACTTGAATTTTTTTTCAGTTGAATCTTTTTTTTTCCTGGAGCTAAGAATGCTGGAATATTTACTAAACAGATTATAATGCACTTTCTATAACGCAGATCTGAATGTTCCTAGTCACCTCTCTATCAGCTCTGTTAAATTTGTGCTACATGTTTGCTAATTTTTTGCTTAATGTGCAAGTGTTTGCAAGTGTTGGTGCTTTTTATGGTTGACTTTAGTCAATGGTGGTGTGTGGCTAAGAGTCACTCATCAGGATGAGGAAATCAACTCACGAGGCTGTAAACTCTCCTTCTGATGACTTCTAGCTAGTTATCTACTAGCTAGCCAGGTCAAAATTTGCAAACACCCAAAAAGATATTAAGAACTGTAATATCTGTTGGATCACTGAAACTTGGCTAAATCCTGGACAGCGCCATACAACTAGGTGATGCTTTTTGTATACCCCAGTCTGACGGAGCAGAGGACTCTGGGAGAGACGGAGAGGAGTGTGCTTTATAGTGAATAAGGACTGTGTGACAGTGGGAATGAGAGCTGCTGTCGTGTTTTTGCTGTGCCACTGCTAATGGAGGCTGCAGGGAGGGCTGGTACTGCCATGTTCAAGAGAAGCGACCATGTCTATGTCTTGTTGAGGTTGGAATGTGTAAAACAGTAAAATCTTGGGCTGCCCCTTGAAACTTGGAAATTTGCATCATCGGTCAGAGACCCTCGGTTGAGTGAAACAACTTCGAGTCAAGTTTTGGCTAGTCAGTGTGCTGTGTATTGTACTTCTGGGGATGTTTTGGTCCCCAGATTTTGCTGTGAAATGAGTGCTCTTGACTTCCACGCTACTCAGTGGAGCTGCAGACATGCAGGCAGCGGCACAGAGGAAGAGAGAGGAGAGACCTTCTGCTTTAAAGCAATTTAATACGATACAGTCTCTGGTTATTGTTTGATATCTAGTGTTGACAAAAAATGTTGTCACACATTTACTACCCGTTGTTTACAATATTATGAAACTGCTGCTGTCACACTGAGTGTCCTGCTGAGCCCGTTCAGACTTTAACACTTTGTATGGAAAACAAAACGAACTGGCGAATGTTTGGAGTGAGCAGCCAAATCCGATTCGACTGACATAATTCTAGTAGGATACAGCCCTTTTTAAATCATACCAAAAGCAGAAAAAATGGATAACTAAAACCATCCAGAAACATGGACAAACAGACGCACAGAGCAAAAGGTTAAAAGAACAAATAAATTATTTCTGGTGTTTACATGCTAATACAAATCCTGCACATATCGGGTGCTTTATCCAGAAAATCCTCACCTCATGAAGTTTATCTCTGCCAAAAGCATTCAGATACATGCAGCATAAATGAGTAATGATTCAGTCGTGTGCAAAATAGCCTGTTAACTAATTACAAGTGAGCCACAGTGTGCAGAATATTACATCAATAAGAAACCGCAAGCAAAACCGAGTCACTAGTCAGCCTGTTGGCCCCAGTAAGGAACATCCAGACTGCAGTGAATCCGATGGAAGTGTGCTGAGCAGGCCCAGCCCTGATAAGCCATGACTACCACTGATTGGCCCGACGCCAGGCTCAATCTGCTTAAACGCATCCATCTCGATGCTGAGAGGAAAGCAGTATAATAGAGCAAGCATAAGTGCCTGAGTCCCATTCATAAGGACTTGTGGTCAGATGTGACTGCAACCTTTAGCTGGGATACCAGCACATCATAGCAGCCCTTCACTGCTCATCCCTCTCTGCAGAGCTCAGCTTCTCTTACCACACTAACAATCGCCCCAAAGGAAGCCGCCCACAGATGCGAACACTGATGATCTTGAGTGTTGATGATCTGAGATAAAACTGTGCAGTCGCTCAGTTCTGCATGAGTGATCCTCGGCGAGGGAAGGGCAGGACGGAGCGGCGGGGGTGTGAGTGGGTGATTCATTACAGCGAGCACTGGCCGAAAGGAGGCTCCTCAGCACGGAGATACAGATTCCCTCTGAAAGTGTGGTGGAAGCTCGTGAAACCATAAGATCATTGTTCTCGCCCAAACCAGACCGTGCTAGAAAAAAAATTGCTGTGAGGGAGCTCCAAGTTCAACTTTAGGGTGGAGTGCAGAGAGTGCAGGGGTTGGTGTCCTGTTGTATGCTTTCCCTCCTGTTCACCACCCACAGAAGGCACACACATATTCTGAGGCTTCGTGTGTGCTCTGTAAACTTTACCCCTGCCGACTAAATGGCTTTTGTTCTCGTGTTTTCTGCAGTTGTTTTTTATTTTCTCAATAAATTATTTGTTGCCTCTTTGCTTTTGTATGCTGAATATTTTAGGAAGCGCACATCTGTGCTCTCTGCATTCCTGGGTTCAAGAGGAGAACTTTGAGATTTGGCTTTGTTTGTATATATGAGCAAGTCAAGATGCAGATTGCAACTAATCAAGATATTAGTCAAACACCCGAGGAACAAGGTAGAACTGTGTCTCTGCAATTTCTATGTTTCTAAGTGTAAAAACTGTCCTGTAGGTGCTCTATGGTGAAACAGCTCCACCAGGATCACTCCAAGTGGTTCTCAAGTTTCAATCAAGACTTGATAAAGCTAGGATTTTAATGTCAAGCAGTTTATCTGCTAACAAGTGTGTATTTTATTATTGTTATTGAAAAATTAATATTAAACTTGATCTTCTTTTAGGTACATTGTGTTGCAACATTTAACATAAACTAAAGGGCACACCGACTACACTCCTCCTATATAAAATATTTAGATAACTCAGTGCCTCGTTGATAACATTTCAGCATCAGACGTTGATGCTCACTTAGTGCTGACCCCCTTCATTTTACCCAGCAGATGGGAAGCAACTTTACTTTGTCTTGAGGAGCTGCAGTATGTATTTATGGACAAACTGACACCTGATGACTTTACTGTTCATTTCTTCTCCGAGCACGCACACTCACTCACTCTCTCTATCTCTCTCCCTCTCTCTATACGTGACACGTGACCACACACTTGCAACGCACACACGTGTACAGACAACCTTTGAATCAGGATCTGAATCGTTCATACGCTCTGAATGTCATTACAATTACATAGATTTGACTGCATTTGTTTTTATTTTGCATCTTTCCACACAGTAAGGATGGTTTTGGAAAATCATCCCAAGTCATTTCAACATGGTTAGGATTAGGCAACAAAAGCATGACAACAATAGAAGAAGAAGAAGAAGAAGAAGAAGAAGAAGAAGAAGAAGAAGAAGAAGAAGAAGACATGAGCCTATTTTACTAGTACATGACAATCAATGCCTGACGACAGCAAAAGCACATCATTAGATTAAGAAAAAAACATAGTTTGGCTCTACATTTATATGTGAAGAGAATGCTGAGCTCCCGGGTGAAAGTCCGGAGCTGGTTAGACCAATCCACCAACCCTCCCGTCCGCCTTGTAGCAAACTTCCAGCTCCTTACATTAGGTTTTTAGCGGCAGCTTTTTTACCAGCAGCGTTTCAACCTGATGATGTCAAGTGGTGTATCATACTACCGTGACAGGTTCTCTCTGTCCACATTACAAACTCTTGTGCTTGATGGTGTATCATACCGCAGAGAAAGGTGGCTTTTGGTGTCAGTATCTTACACCAAATTAACTGACAAAGCAGTGGTATTTAACAACTCTGGAATGAGAACGGGCTGAAATCCCAAATGATACGACTCATGGGTACTTTTTAAGCTCTGATAATGACCATTATATAAATATAGAATTCTGATTGGAATTGGAGCAGTCATGTGAAAGGAAGTGGCAGAGTAGATAACATGGTCATTTTGGGAATGACTCTGCTCTCTTACAGGATATGAGGGTTAATGTTGAGAAACTGACAATTTAGGTTAATTACAATCTTAATGGCAAAAGAACCAGGAAATCCCTTAACACAGATGGGCATGGAACTTTTACTGGCTCATCCTCTGTTTCTTGTAATGTCATTTCCTGTTTTCCATCATTTAGGTCAATCCAGAGTCCAGTATATTGAAAACAGATTTAAAACATTCTGCTTCTCTAAGCGCTGCTGCCTGGTGGACAGTCTTGTTTATGTTAATGGTAACTTCAGTCACCATGTAGGTTCTGTAGATAAAATTATAGGACGAACACAATTTAATACTAAAGTTTGTGATCAGCTCTGAGGCTTGGCCATCTGGAGTGACCTGTTACAATTATGACAAATGCCTGACAAACCACTGAGTCACCATGAAATCCACCCAAATTGCTTTCTCCTCTTTCCCCTCTATTGCTCTCTATGACACAGAAACTGAGCACATGCAAAGCCCCCTCGATTGGAGCTCAGACAGGGGCCAGCAACCGTGTTACAAACTCGTCGCCTATGTCTGGCATCCTGACAAATATCTGAGGCACTTACTTACCCCAACTATGCCCTCACACACATGTGGCAACAGCTCTGTGTGTGCTGAGCTGCTCCCTCTAGCATGATTCACAGCAAAGAATAAAAAGCATGGCTGACTCGCGCACTCGTGATCTTTTCTGACAGAATCAAGAAATTCCATTAATGCTCCCAGATATCGCCCATTTCACCTCGCTTTAACTATTTATTCCTGTTCCATCTCACAATGCTTTGAATGAGGACACTTCTTCACACGGCCCATGTGAGTGTTTTAGTGGACGCAGAGGGAGAGGACTCACATGGAGTTCTCCATGATCATCCTGTTGTTTTCACCATTTGACCTGAAGCCACTGGTGTAAGAGATCAATACCATTCAGATCAATGCCATTTGGATCACTCTGTACCAAAAGATAATTTGGCAAGCTCTAAAATAGCATAACAGTGCTATCAATTCCAGTTCAATCTCAACATATTTATCACTAAGTAGCCCAGAAGGGATAGCCTTCACACCGTATGGCCAGTTGGTCTGGTTACAATCTGCCAACTCTATCTGTGTAGTCAGCTGAAAGCACACATACGTCTGACGGTACTGGTGCGCTTTTTTGCATGACAAAATATTACTTGTATATCAGTCATATCAGTCTACTCTCATTAACTTTTAAGGGCATAGTTCAAAATTTTTGGAAGACTCCCGAAAGTTAAGCTCCCAGTCAAGAAAGAGTCCTCCCACCATCAAATAATCTCCTGTAAAATGGAGAATTGTGGTCAACAGTAAGACATACCATGTTAACTGGTAAGTTTATAGTTTTTTACTATAGGTATCGCTTTCATTTATTTAACAAAACATTATTTAGCTTTACTATAAAAGCACTTAAAACTTCATTATAACATTATTGTATTTACTTAATTATAGCAATAGTTTATTTAACTTGTATTGTAGTGGCTACTTTATTATAACTGTAGTTCAATAAATAATTTTGTATTTTAGTTGTTTACATTAGTTTAGAGAATATATCGTGTATTGCAATACATCCTAAAATATTGCAGTTTTATCTATTTTTTTAAAGCCATATCGCCCAGCCCTAATATGAAGCTTAAATGGTGGTAGCTTTATATGACAGTAATAAGAGTCAAATCGATCTGTTCATGTAATTCTCTGCCAGAAAGTGAAAATATTGAGCTACTCCTTTCGTAGAAGACTACATATCTTTCGGACCAAACAGGAAAGGCCTCCTGAGCTCTTAAGTGTAATGTCTTGGGACTTGTCACAAATGGTCAGAGTGACATTTGAATTCCATTAGGTTAGAAATAAAGTATCAAACTGCAGAGCAGGCTGAGGCAGCAAACTCATTTGAACCAAAATCTAATTTGTGATTTATTTGGACAGTCAGCAATGTCCTATATTATTTTAAGATGAACTTGAGCTGGTGTTAAGAATGACTGTGGACAATGCTGAGCTTTTACCTAATTGTACCTCAAATAGTGAAGGTGTTCCTGAGCTGATGAAGCCACAAAGCCGACAGAGGACCAGCAAGTACCATCTAACAGAGGAATCAACTGCGTCATCATTACTACTCTCTCCCCCACACACACACGCGCGCTCACACACACACACACACACACACACACACACACACGTCCACACACACACAAGTCAAGTTAATCATCACTAATAACTCATTTGGATGAGCACCAAGATTTCTGTGTCATGTCTGACCCTAAGCATTCTGAAATCCCCTCTCTGCAAACTGTCCATCCAAGTATAGAGCTACTGAGTCCCTCTGTTAAGAGATGAGGCTTCAGATCAGAGTGTGACATGCATTTCTAATCATGTTTACTTTGTCCTTTTCAATTAGAAAGGAAGGATTTTTGGACGTGATTGTCATAAGCTATATTGGGTGCTTGCTGAGTCTGAGAATGCCAGGCCTGCCTGCATGTAATAAATAATTTCCTCTTTTTCTTTATTTTTAAGTTGAGAGTATCAAGGTCTCGCTCACTGACCGTGCCCCATCTATCATTCCTGCCCTAAGCTGTTTTGAACCTATTTGGCTCAGCCTCCTCGGAGGACACCAGTAACTCACATCAAGTCCCCTGTCTGACATTAAGTGTCACTGCTAAACTGGCTGGATTTACCCCAAACTATTAGCACGATCTCCTGCCAAACAGCCTTGTTTTACACATGGACATCACAGCATGTTCAATTATTCAATTATTTCAGAAAAGGAGATGTTATGTGCTTTTTATTTTATTAGCCACATGTCTGACAGGTGCATCCACACTCCTCACAGCCTCCACGTGTTTCAGGCCTGACATGAACCCAAAGATGGTGGATGTTAGTGTGGAAAAGCCCAGAGCTACCAGGTGTAAGAAAAGGAAATTAGCTTTAACACAACTGCTCCTGATCAACAGAGGAAGTTGTTGTAGTGGTATACCAGCTTAAGATCTCCACACACTGCAGCCTGTCTGTTATTGCCTCAAAAATATTAAAAATGTTGAAACTGTAAACAAGAACCACACTGTTATTCTCTTCTAAAGCTATGAAAAAAAGCAGGGGACTCCCAAAGACTCTGCACACACATCTGCCAAAAGTCATTCTTTAGCTTCCTCAACCTGTAATGAGAGGCAGGACATAATGTTCAGCATCTCTGGGAGCTGTAGGTGGAGAGCTGGGGTCTTGTCTCCATGGCAACACATACACACAGTTGTGTTTATGGTCGCCCCACGCTTCCCCCTTCTAATTATTGTGGCAATGTGTCATCAGATGAGTCAAATTCTATTTCACTGGTGGTTTATTAATCCAGAGGATGAGATTTACAAGCAGGATTTTTTTAAATTAAAGACTGCACATCTAATTTTGGACAAACAGGTCAAAAAGATTGTGCAGTCATATTTCCTTTTGCCAAGAAATGCCTTAAAAGTAATTTTTAATCCTTAATGTCCTAAAGTTTTATTTCTATTCGTAACTGAAATTCTGTCAACTCAAAGGAAGGTTAAAAGCCTGTCTGCTGTTTCAGAACGCAGCAGCAAAGCTTTTAGACAGACAGGCTACCTTTAGAGTTGATTTTAATATTTCAGTTTGACATTAGAGCTCACCTGGGTCTTATTATTAGTCCTTTAACCCTTTGAAACCTGTCTTCATTTCTTTTAAAAACACAGGGAGTATAAGAAAATGACCTGATGATGCACATGAAAGGAAAAAAAACAAATAGGAAAGTAGAAAACAAAAACAATAGAGCGCTGGGTAGCTCAGTTGATAGAAGACACGCCCCATATTCAGAGGTTATGTGTCCTCCTCATCACAGTTTGAATTCGACCAGCGGCCCTTTGCTGCATGTCATCTAAACTCTCTCATCCCCATTTCTTGACATCTGTCTTGCTGTCTTATCAATTAAAGGCCATAAAAGTGCTTAAAGATAATACTAATTCTGAACTTAATCTTCGATATCAAAATGTACTTATTTTTGTAATTTGCAGGGTATTTCTTGCCAAATAGCTCATTGCCTTTTTCAGGTGTTTTCCAAAAAATAAAAATAAAATAAAATAAATAATAAAATAAATAAAAATCAGGTTCTAAAGTTTAAATGCTTGTGAAAGGCATCGCACAAGAAAAATGATGTTGATCCAGGTTTCGGAGGGCCTTACATTGTTGGGTTGAGCTTATGTAGTTTTATTTCCATAGTAGCTGCTATCATTTACATTTAAATAAAAAGTTTCCTGGACATGAAAAGTAACAACAACAAAAAAAAAAAAAAAAAAGAAAGAAGATGAGGTTATTTGAGATCTTGTTCAGCTCATACTATAGATGCATTAATGGTGGGTCCAATGGTTTGGAATGAACTGTGATCAAACACCTGAGGTTGTCAGATGACTCTGCCTTGTGGCTATTTTTAGACAGTAATTGCCCTTTTGTTACAGCCTGGTAAACAAAAGATGAATCCGGAGCGATTATCTGGTTATGACTCTCAGCGGGAGCGCAGCCTCGAGCTTTTTCCTCTCAGAGCGACAGCAACTCAGCCACATGTACTTCATTGCCTACACCATGTCATTAATGAAACCCCTAATTATTTCACTAAGCTGACAGCATCCCAATGTTTGATCAATGGCGGTCTCTTTTGACCTATTGATGTACTGAGTCAGTATCCAACAAACACACGAGTGGCAGGACTGCGATGGCGCTTCCTCCCTCCAGGGAACATGTGACCACAGATAAAGATCATCAAACAGGAAACCTCTCTTGTGCTGCCCTGAGCTCAGGCACACAGCACAGAGGCATCTTAGAGATTATCCTGTTGATCTGGAGTAGCCTAAACATCCAGTGTAATCATGTCTTGTTAAAACAAACAAGCACTTTAGCCTCCTTTTCAGGAAGAGCCGTCATTTCCAAAACCTCATTATCCTAAACAGGACGACGATTACTTTATGTTTAGCGTGAATCCCTCTCCTTTGCAAAACTCTGATTGTAAATCAGACAAGAAACATTCCCTCACCACACCCACAGCTTTATAATATTTTCATGTAGAGTTTTAGTAAGTCTGTACTGCCTGGAGGCTGCTTCTGCTTTATGACCAATGCTTCTTTCACATGGCAGTCTTATTGACATTTGAAGCACGCACATGCCATTCCCATACGTGAGCGCGCTAGTGTTTGCCTTTCAACCTCGGCATCTGCTGTAGCTTAGTGAAAAAGCAGGACAGAGAGCTGAAGCCTCCTCTGTATCCACTTAAAATGGATCTCTTTCTCTGGAAGTATACCGTCACACCCTGCTTGTTTTCTGAACGCCTTCGACCAGCAACACTGCTGAGCTTTCTTCACAACTCTGCCTCTCTGCTCTGACCTCAGCTGATTCATCAACAGGGGGCCCTTTTATCTCTTAGGAAAACAGGTGGTTATGATTGTTAGTCTGTGCACATATGATGAGGAGGGTTCTGCCTCCATGTGTTTTCTATTTGGAATGCTGCATTTGCTAACTCAGGTTTGGGAGGGACGCAGCAGATATTTCTGGTTACGCCTGCACGCTGCTCAAAACACCACCACCCACTCCTGCTCAGCTGTTTCAGGTCATTCCACAGTAAGAGCATGTGCCACTTTGACTTGATCCCATGGAGAGACTGTTGGTGAACAGATATCCACATGGCCGACTACTGCCATTAACAGAGAAATATGACAAAAGTGTGTGACTGTGTAAAAGTCCTTACACAACAAGGCATAAACAAACCCTGAACTGCAGAATTCCTTCCTGCTGTTACAGCTGAGTAGAGGCCAAAATGACAGCTATGATTCATGTGCTCAACCCTGTCTTCTGGAAATTTAGTTGGTTTATTAGTATACTGTTTTCATAATCACATTGTGGTGACGACTTGGCAAAGTGCAGGACCGTGTCACCAGAATCCTGCGAGTCCAGATTCCTGTCTCATAGGTTTAGGGAGATAAAGCTATTTGTTTAAGGTTAAGATGGGGACTTTGGTTAAATGGTAACAAAAAGGTAATAATCAAAATATTTCCAATCTTGCCGGAAAACAAATGAACTACGCTCTCAGTGAACATTTTACGGATACATTTAGAATCAACATTTTGGGGATTTGCCAGGTTCATTAGTTATCAACATTTACTCACTATTTCAACAGAAAACGTAATTCACTTGGCAGCACAGTGGCCAGAAGAAAATGTTGCAATTGTACGTTTTTGCAAACCAGTATTTTGTATGTTTCATACATATCATATCAACATTTCTTAAGTGATGTAGCAAATGAGCTAACAATAACAGCATTTACACTGCCAGGTAAAGGCGCTAATAGCACGCTAGTATATGATGTCCAATCGTGGAAAAAGGGGACAGACTTGTCTCACCTCTGAGCTGAAAACAGACATAGTAAAAACAAAGTCTTTGTAAAAAGACAAAGCCGGAAAGATATTTTGAAGATGTGTTTATGCATGCGACCCACCATGGTAAATTTAAAAAGCAGCTGTTAGCAATGAGCGGCTAATACAAAGAAGAACAACAGGCTGCTTTTTCAGCTGCTTTTTAGCCCTCAAACATGGGTGATTTTAGCAACTTATCGCTGTTTTTTCAGCAGGGATAGTACAAGTGGTTGTCTTTTACTAAGACATCGCTACTTTTCCAGCCATGTTTTTTCACCCAAAACTGAGTACTTTAAGCCAAAATGAGATCTTTTCCTAACCATAACCAAGTGTGCCCCAACCTTACCACATGTTAACCACCTACAATAACATTGTTGGAATGTTAAGTCTCAATGTATCCACTACATAAATACATGCAAATTTAATGCAGAAATGAACAATGCAGCATTTTTCTTTTCCGATTGGGTTACATTCAGCATTTTCTTTCCCTTAAAAACATATTTTCTGTTTCACATTAGCTGTAAAAAAAACCCAATTTCCGGGCGATGGGGCTGATGTGTTATGTCACTGACACCTCTCACTCCAGGGTGTCTGCAGAGAGGAAATCCTGACTTGTAACAAACAAATGCTTAGCAGCGAGGGACTCCTTTCTGTTGTCTGTCTCTGTTTTACTCTGCCATTTACTGTCTCTGCAGTAAAATGTCAGACTGTATGTGACTTGCCCACAGGGGCCGTACATGCCATTCAGAGAGTGCTCCAAACATTTGCTCACAAGCTTTGGGTGGGTAGGGAAACATCTGACAACATGCACCTCCTAAGGGAGCCACTATCCACAGTTATCTTGGGGCGCACCGACTCCTGTCGTGCCAAACGGCTATGCCACACATGCAAAACAATGAGGGAAGTGCAGACACTTGACTCTAATATAGACAAATATTTGAAGAGTGTGCTGGGGAACGTCACCCGATGAGCACCCCAGTTGTGTGTGGGTAAGCGGATGTTCAAAGCTCTTTAAGTGATGCAATGACTTATCGGCAGAGAGCACACAGGGGAGCCTCAGCAACAATCCAGCGGACAGCTTTCTCCCTTATCTTATCCAGTCTGATAAAGAGAGGGCTTGAATTAGATTAAGCTGGCAGCCATGAGTGAAAACAAAGGATAATGTCAAGTCATAAAAATATCAATTCTCCACTAAGATAAATCAGTTTCAACACTTGAGCCAGTGTGAAAGCTGGTAAATCAAGCTTAAAGCAATATTTATTTCGTGCGTCCCTTTTTCATATATTAATTGTGAATAATTATGTTTTTACAAATGTATTTATTATAAAGATTTACGTTGTTGATCCACATTGTTTCAAAAATGCAGCAATAAAGTCTGAAAGATGTCCACAGGTGCTTCTTAATAGAGAGCAGTGATCTCAAAGTTTATATTTGCTTGGTATTAATCCAGTCTGAGCATCTTCCAAGCTCCCACATATCTTGGCCATGCTCTTGGCAGGAGGCTTCTGGCAGATGTCCTCTTTAAGTGTGTACCTCTTTCTTTGGAATATTTTAAGTGAAATGGCTCTGGTTAAGCCAACAATGGAAAATGTCGATGCATTCCATTAGATCAGATTGGAAAGTCTGCTGGAAGCACGCGTACTTAAAATAACAATGGCCCTCGTCTTTCGCTGTGCTGACAGATGACTGGGCTGATATTTGCAGCTATGTTGAGTCGGACTGGGTTTAGCCTTTACTTGGACTGGCTGGGGCGACGTGCCCATTAAGATGATAGCTACCAAAGAATGTCATGAAAATAACAAGCACATCTCACAGACACATAAGGAACACAGAGTGTGACCTACAGAACAAGAAGCGAAGCAAACGACACATTCCGTCCTGTGAATTTCTTCCTCGCGTTGTAAAACATCAAAAACTAAATTTGGAGCAGAGCTTTTCCAAAATACAAGACGAATTCCAATTACAGTCAGTTCCTATTAGTATCAGTACCACATAGAAACTCACAACAGGACTTGTGGCCAGCTTTAGTTTAGCCAGATTTGTCCTGTTTCTAAAGACAGTGGTGCTGCTGGCTGGGAGCCAGTCGGCCACATGGCTAAGCCCTGTCCAGCCAAGACAAAAGAAATTCTTAAATCTACGCCAGCCCACTGCCCCCTCCTGAAAACGTCAATTGTGCTGCTACCATGCCATGTCACAGATTTACTCAGGGGAACATCATTAAGAGTACTGACTTTGAAATGTATCGCCTGAAAAAAAAAATCCCGCACAGCCTCGAGGTGTGTCAGGAGAGACAGTGCTGATAGCACAGCAACAGATTTCAAACAAGCTCTGCTGCTATTCCTAATTAAAGCAAAGAGAATAAGCCAGTTGACACACGTGAGAGATCACAGGAGGTTCTTATGTCTGTACTTCTCTTTGATCTGGAGGTCTGTCCTCTCACACCTTGCTAAGTCCAAGAGAGAAAATCAACACAATTCATGCCAACTATTGTAGCAAGATTATTACAGCCATTCATGCATTAACGGGAAAAGAATACAAAGTTTCTACATTTAGTACTAAAATTTTCTTTAAATTGTTTCTCAAAAACATTTGTTACACTGCACAAAATTTACAACATCCCTGCTTTAATTAAATTTAAATAGGATTTCAGATGTTTAAACCTGTGGCCAGGCATAAAATATATTATCTGTATCACACTGTAAGATCTGACAAGTTGAGCTTACTTAAAATATTAATAGAATGATATAATTTATGTTTACTTTATATCGCATTGTTAAGTTTACTCAAAATTTAGCTGTATTTAGGCCTACATAAATTTGTAAAGTTGTTTCAACTGAAAAAATCCCTTGCTCTTTCTAAGTGTGAGCAACTTGACTCAACTTGATCATCACAAAAAGGATTTTGCCAATGATGAAGTTCAGAGATTTGTGAGTTCTGTTTTCTTCACATATTTAATAAAGTACAAATATGGTCTGGTTTGCAACCAAAGAATACAAACATACAGTAAACTTGGTTAACTGGAGTTGCTACAACTTAGAAAGATTGATTTAATTCAACTTGTCACTTTTAAGTTTCAACAACAACAAAATCAAGTCAATATAACTAAATCTTGTGTAAATTTACATGTACATTTTTTTAAGGCAGTCGATTTTCTGTATTTTTTTTTTTTTTTACATGAAATCCACTTGTCAGTTTTTACAGTGCAGAGATGCAATAAAGGACAGCAAATGTATCAACATTTACAACAGCCTATGCAAAAATAGTTTAAAATGGTCCTGATTTTAAAAACTGCAAGGCTATAAAAGTCTTAGAGCAGCTGAGACCCTTCATCAGGTTAGAAGAAAAGAAAAAAGAACAATAAAACCATCTTGATTTATCCAAAAAATAGATTTAAAAAATCACTACATAGCTCAGCAACAAGTGACTTAACCCTTTGAAACTTGAGCAAACTGGTTTTATTGCTTTCAGAAGGCAAGGAGCAACTTAACATGACATGGCCAAAAAATTAGCAAAAATAGTAAAAAAAAAAAAAAAAAAAGTTACAACAGAAATATCTAAATTATAACTAAAATATCTGAATTACCTAAAAATAAGTGAACAAAAAGTACTTATAAATATGGTTTTCTGAGATTTTTTCCCCACATTTTTTGGATCATTTTCTAATAATTTGCCCCTATTTTCAAAACTTTTTTTTCTTATCATCATTTATTCATTTCCTCCAATTTGTGGGACGTTTCTTACCAAGTTGGTCATTGACTTTTTCCCATGTTTTCGAAAGAAATCGAACCAATCTGCTCAGGTTTCAAAGGGTTAAATAGCTCCTGAAAGGCATCTAAATGCAGTAATAAAACTGATGTCGATCCAGGTTTCAACGGTGCTTTTCTATTAAAGATGTTACTGTGATTACACTGGCGAAGTAAATAATTGACTTAGTTTCACAGGTAATTTACTTTAGCCTGCGTCGGCTCGTGCGTTCAAATGAAACTGAAGTGCTGCGATGTTACAGGTGTGCGTCCATCGCTTCTGACCGTCTGCCTGATACACTGGGGTATTTACGGAGTCTTTTCTTTGACAGTGGGCGACTGAAACTAATCGATTTTCCGCCGGCTGTTGGTGCTGAGCAGCCGCGCGGTGTTGCGGGTTGAAGGGGTCCAGCAGCAGCGGGAGGAGGAGGCGGAGGCGGCGGGGGGAGAGCAGCCTCGCTGGCCTGGCCGCCCGGTTGGCTCCTCCCGCGGACAGCCTGCTTTATTCCACCGCAGGAAAAACCGTTATCTCGCATCACTACTTCCAACATCCCTGCCATCACCGCGGCTCCTAACCCGCGTTAAATAGTTAACGGCACGAGCAACCAAACTGCCCTCATTCATATTTAATTCACAAACACCGAGTTTCTCTCCAAACTTGAGAGGTAGAAACTTTTTTTCCGAGTGAGGACAAACGTGGTGGCTTTAACCGCTCTCTGAAACTAACCGAACTGATGCAACATTCCGGTCACTTAGCCCTGCTGTTTTTATACATTCACAGTTTATTATTCCACATAAAGACTTAACAGCGAAGAAGAGGGATGGATTTGGGGAATAATGGCTGCTTTAAAGCATCGCTCGAGCTGGAACGTAGCTCCATCTGCCAGTCCTGCTCACTAAGTTGTATCAAAAATGGCGACTATATGCTATGTGCCATTTCTTTAACAGAATTAATAACTACATTTAGTCCTCGTCAGAAGGACTGGTTTTATTGTCAGTCCTGCCTTAGTTTAGTTGTGTCCACACACGGTTAGTTCTTCTGAGGCACTACGTGTGTATTTGTTGGCTGAGGGCGCCGTCAAATCTCCACCAAACAAAAGCAGAAGTGAACAGCATTTTGCGGTCACGTTCCCCGAAGAGAAAACGGGAAAATAACAGCGAGTTAACGTGATTTGAGTACTTACAGTGAGTTGAGAGAAGAGTCAGGAGGCAAGCCAGACGTGTTTTCGCCATCTTGGAGTCGATGCAATGCTCGGTGTGACTGGCCGTACATGCGCAAAGTAGCCTAAAGAGCTTTAGAGGGGATGGAGAGAGGGAGAGACACACTGGCACACACACACACACACACACACACACACACACACACACAGAGAGAGAGAGAGAGAGAGAGAGAGAGAGGGAGGGAGGGGAGAGCGCATTATATTAGGTTTCCATAGCTACCGAAAGCATCACTCACACAGTGCAGAATTTATAGTTGACACAATGTGGGAGGCTTTTACTACTGAGAGGTAAGCAGCAGCTGGGAGCTCACAGAGGAAACCACCAGCTTCCAGTCTCATTTGATGGGAGCTGGAAGAGATGAGTCGCAAAGTATATAGAAGAGATGAGTAAGAAAGTATATTTATAGACCAAATTCACAGTTTTCATTATTAAAATGAAAACGAGAAAAAACAGATGAAAAGTTTAAACAATATAGGCAATAAAAGCTATTAAACTTACACTATATATCCAACGTTGAGTACTCTGAAAAGAACAAAGATATTTATTTTAACTTTATACATTTAGTATGTGCTGCCTTAATAAGAAAGGTGAAGTGTGAAATTTAGGGGGGTTTGGTGACTGAAGACAAGTTGAATCACTACCAAATAACCTCAACGTGTCCTCTCAAATTCAGTCAACTTAAAATTTTAGACCTCTGAAAACCAAGCAAATTGGCTTGATTTCTTTGAGGAGAAGGCAATAAGCAACTTAACAACACAAGGTACAAAATATAGCAAGAAAATTACCTGAAAATAAGCAGAAAAAAGAAACGCAAATAATTAAAAATGAACAAGAAACTGACCCGAAAAAGTGCAGAAAATTAAAAAAATATATATGTGTATTTTCTTCCTTTAAAATAAATGTAAATATATATGTATAATTATTTTAAATAAAGTTTTACATTTTCCTCCTGTTTTTGATAATTTGCTAATAATTCTCCCCCATTTTTAAAACTAATTTTCAGGTCACTTTCTTCATTACCATTTACTAAAATTCTTGCAATTTGTAGTATTATGTAGTAATTTCTTGCCAAGTGGGTCATTGCCTTTTTTTGCCAATGTTATTGAAAAAAAACTGTTCAGGTTTATTATTTAAATAGCTTGTGAGAGGCATCTGAAAGCAGCACAAGAAAACCGATGTCAAACTAGGTTTTAAAGGGTTAAGGCAGCACTTTTAACAGTGTATGACTGACGCATTGTGAGCTCCTAAGCAATATTTCCAGGGATGCTTGATGGAGTTTTTGCACAGAAAACACTGTGTAATTTGTGTCATTGTGTAATGCATGTTGGGGTACCTGAACTTCCATAAAGGTATGATATGTAAAAAGTGAAGCCTGGAAGCCTGACACTACCATGGCCAATTGCATACAGCTCACTTTCAATAAAATATTCACTTACCATTTTTCACTGACTGTAAATTATAGAGCCCTGTCAGGGACCGGAGTCTTGCTCATATGTCGGAATGCAGTGACAGGCAGTGCAGCCATGTCAGCCCAGAGCTCTCTTACCCTATTTATCAATCTTGTAAAGTCCTGTTTTTGTCATCGTGGATACGGTTGGCTCTGCCCAGCTCTGCAGGCCTCCACTCCACTGACATGCATTGCTTACATCAAGTAGTTTTCTCCCGCTGAGCCCTGTTTTAACTCTGTGATGACAGCTGATGCAGACTGGAATATAAATGCTCCTCAAACTATGACATTCTATTGGACCTCTTCAGACTGTTCCTGAACAACAATAAGGCTGCACACCTGCATCTGTGTTGTACAGACAGTGACAAATGAACATGATAATCACTGGATCATTACTGCATTATAAAAAGTAAAATCTAAGAGGCAATGCTCACTGTGTACTTCATTAATGTGGTAATTAATGTCTAAAGATAGAACTATGTCTAATTATGCTAGCATGCGTATGAATTGTATTACATAACACATGTAAATCTGTAATTCAGGAGAGATTTTAATATGAATCAGATGTAGTTATTCTGACAACACTGTGGCCTTGAGGCTCTGCTCTCTAGGTTTGTGTTATATGTAGCAGTCTCTCGTGTGCAATGTTAAAAATTATATAAACAAAATTTAAACAAAAAAATTGCAGCCAGGTTTTTTCTAAATAATTGAAATCAGACCATCTTGATTTTCCATGAGAAGACTAAATGTACTGAGGTAAATATGAAATGGTATAAACAAACTAAACCCTCCTATGGGATGACAAAAAATAAATCAGAATTTAAATATAATTACTCAAAAAGTTTAATGAGTGAACCTTAATGTGTGCTTTACTTAAAGCGAAGTTACATAAAACTATATACATTTCTTCATCATGCATGGAAATTGATTATGTATCACAGAAAAAAATGTATGGCATAAAATAGGCTTAGTGTGCAGACATTCCTTTTTCCTCATGTACGCTGTGTATCACAGGCACATCCATATGAGCAGATATTGTCTCTGTCAAAACCTGAATAAATGCAAATCTAAAATAAGGCAGACTTAAAAGCAGGCACTGATAATAATGGGTTACTGTGGGTATGGGTAATGTCTAAGATTTTTTTTTTAGTTTTTTTAAAGTCTTTGCGCAACACCATCAATCAGAAATGAGTCTTCCGTTTTAGCAACTGACAAGATGAAGCACGGTTTAGCTTGTTCCAATTCCACACTATGCAGTTAATTTTACTTTTTATCATTCATTTGTTTGGTAGTTTGAAAGTTTAATCCTCCTGTTCACAGTGACATTTGAAATAACCATAAAACAACCTAATAAAGAATTAATAGCTCTTGTTACTACAACATAGTCTGTGGCCATTATAAAGTTATTCCTGCTGTTGTAATGGTATCAAGCTTAACAATTCAATTTCCATTTTAATTTAATCTTATTCATCACATTAAATTATCTGCATAGAAAATTTTCCTTCATTTAAAATGGTGTTGTAATGATAAATCTCTAATAATAAAGCTCCCCCTGATGTGGACATCAAGGTATTTAAAGTTATCTCTCCACCGAGGACCTATGAAACCTATGTGTGTTTGCTCATAAATATTTACCTCCTGGTTAAATAAAACTCCAGGAGAGTTCATTTGTGTTTCAGTGACACAAAATTAAACATCTAAACTTAATATCTGTCATTACATTAGCTGCCATGGTCGCTTTTTGGATAGCCATTTTCTTTTCTCATGTCATCCATTAGGATGGGTGTTTGGTAGTCATAGCCCCTGCATGGTTCGTGCATCTCGCTGCAAAGATCATCCATGGATCAAGCAGCCAGATGGCAATATCTAATGACATCCCATTGGACCTGAAATTCAAGCGCTAGTCTTTTATTGCTGTCATACTAAGTTAATCCTTCAGTCTGAACAAGGCATGGCAGTACCTTCAGTACCACCACATTACACTGCAGTGACTATATAATAACTGCACAGTTCAAACCATCGCAGTGTGCAGGCCAATCAGATGTCAACGTTTTTTTTTCTCCTGCGTATAAAAATATCTACAGCTGTACTGTAAAAGATCAGCTCAAAGCACGAACTCCCTGAGGTTATTGTTGTGCAAATAAAAGATGGTGAAAAGTTAAGAGACAGACTGCTGTTATTCAGAATGGTTGCTATCACCGCTGCCAGATGCAGACAGCTCTGCCGTCAGTTCAGCCAGTCACAGGGCTCGGCTTGCCCTCAAAGGCTGGATCTCTGTTTTAGTTGTGACATCTGGTTTTATACATGCATCAGGAATTAGATATCCATGCAGCTAAATAATTAAAACATAAGCTTCACAAGATGAGGTGACTATAAGGTGACAATAGCAAGTGGGTTATGCTTATTGCCCACTCAAATATTCAAGAGATTCAAAACATTAAAAAAAAAAACAGATGAAAGTGGATGACTCCACTATCCAGTGCTGCACATTTTCCTAATCCCTGTAAAATAAAACAGTAATTCTTTTCATATCAGCATACATCACTTTTTCATATATTGTTTTTTTGAGACTGTTCTGCTTCCCACACCCTCTTCAATACATCTTAATTGGATTGGAGTGTGTTACATCCTACAGCGGTGCAGAAGATTTCCTGTCACATGCGCCCGCCATACACTCCAACCTGGAGCTGAATATGAAAGCATAGACACACCCTGCTACATTCTGTCTTCATTTACTTCCGCAGTAAAAGACCCCACAAGAACATTTACATCTTACATTCTAATTAGAATAACCCAGAACAAAAGTAAACAGTAGCCATACTTATTAGTAAATTATATTGTTTGTAAATTAGGCAACAAGCTTAATTTAGCCCAGTTGCCAGAAGAAAACATTGGCACTGTATGTTACTGCAAACCACAGATATGTTTCCTTTTATAACCATCATCAGGGGCATATCCAGCCAGCAAGGAACGTTCCCGTAACATTTGCTAACAGTACCTACAAGTTTCAATAACGTTTTAGAGAAAGCATTTCTTTCTAATATTAAAAAAAGGTTTTATGGATGTTTGTAACTTCAAATAATGTCCCTTAAAGGTTAAATGCTGACTAAGACATAACGTTATAACTGCAACAGTACGAGAATGTTTCACTGATGCTGAGAGGTGACAGATCATAGAATGGTCTTTTATAGAATGCTCCCACAATGTTACATGAAAGCAAAGGAAGAACATTTTAAATGCAAAATTCAGATGGTGTAATTGAGCCATGAGATTACAGACCATTTTTAAATGAAAATATAATATAATGTGATGTTAACAAAATAAATAAATAAATATTTATTGATGTTTATAGAGAATATTACCCTAAATTTAAGAAGAACATTTTGAGAACTAAAAGAAAACTTGCCACTGAAAACATCACTTAAACATTGCATTGGCTGCATTGTATCGTTCTCAGAACGTTTTTAGAGCCAAAACTTGCTAGCTGGGTGAATATAAACAACGCAGGCAATGCTTCCTTATAATACATCCATGATGCCGCCACACCGAGGCTGTTGTGCGGGCAAGCCTCACCAGATGGAGAGATGCCCACTGGTAAAAGTTAATTAAAGTCAAGTCAGTTTATTTGTAATGCCCATTATCACACATAACAATTTGCCTCAGGGGGCGTTACAGCATTAGACCCCCCTCTGTCCGTAGACCCTCACAGTGCCTAAAGAAAAATTCACAAGCAACAGAAAAATGTTAAAACAGAAAAAAAAGAAACCTATTTTTTTTATATGAAAATACATGCTGGAACACTAAAATAGTAATTCCATTTGTTAATTATACTCTTAAATGTAGAAGCCGATCTTTATCATGGTTTTAAAAAAAAAAAAAAACACCCTAAAAAGTACAAACCGTTTATCAAATGAATATTTTCATATTTTCTTTGGTATTTCTGTCATGATGGGTAATGGGTAGTTGCAAAGCCCTTTAAGAGAGTCACTTCATCTCTGTTCGCTCCAATGGACCGTTTTTTCACAGCAATGGGAGAACGTGGAGCTTCTCAATAGTTCCCGGAACGAGCATTAATTGCTAGCGGTGCAATAGAGTTGCAGCAGAGAAGACAAGGCGTCTAAAGACTCGTTTTTTATATTAGCAGCATATTTTAGCAAAATTAACATGTGCATTAAAGCATGATATTGGATGATCTGCTGCTGAGTTTGTAGATTTATAAAGGCAATAACAGACATGCTAACAGAGTAAGCTAACGTTAGTACAATGTACTGTGTATACTGAACACATATCGTTAGCCACTAACAGCCTTAATTTATAATGTCCTGCTCTTTAATGATTTCATCTAAGATGAAGGAGTTAAAAGGGAGAAAAGACTTGTGTGATTTATTTTACAACTCAGTGTGAGTTACATGTCAGCTTTGTTAAAGATAACATGGTGCTTGATAGCAGAGTGCTATTTTGTGATATATTAGTATTGATATGGATTAAGAGTGCATATTTGAGACTAATAAATAATGTAAAAAAAAATACTGTAAACAGAAACGTAATTTAAGGGTGAATGTTTTTAGCTTTGTGATTCTGTTGACTCCATTTGTCTTTATTATGT
Organism: Plectropomus leopardus; assembly: GCF_008729295.1. Classification (NCBI taxonomy): domain Eukaryota; kingdom Metazoa; phylum Chordata; class Actinopteri; order Perciformes; family Serranidae; genus Plectropomus; species Plectropomus leopardus. The sequence goes on along the minus strand of NC_056475.1, from coordinate 31,187,872 downwards.
TACAGCTCAGCTGATTTTCCATTGATTCTCCCTCCCTCTACACAGGTTTCAGTGGAGCCTGGAGACTCCCTGCACTAAGACAGCACCCTCACCCTGAGTGTCAGCTCCCTGTCTTCTGCAAGCCTTTCCCTGTTTCTTATTTTTATTAAACCATATATAAGGCTTCCCAATGGTGTGCTCTTTGTTTGGGTAAAATGTTCTAATGCAGTTTTTGAAAATGATAACCTCATATTCTGTAGTTGTAATCTGTGGTGAGTGTAAGACTACTTCTGCTGGCATCACTCAACAAGATTTTCCTCTTCTGCGTGTCAGCGTACCTTTCTCTACATGCCTGGATCGTCCCCATGCAGCACAGCAAAGAATGGTGGAGACTATCTGAGAGGACACCACAAAAGAAGGACATATACCAACTGCTTGATGTTCTATTTATGTTTCTGAGTTTATTAGATATTAATGAAATTAATTAATTGCAGTAAGTAAGTCAGTAGAAAGACAAAGATAAATAAAATACACGTTTATATATATAAGCAATAAACAGCAACCTGCTCCTTTACCATGGTAAGGTAAGTCTAAAATATGACAGCATAACCATATATCTCATATCCACATCACTTATATTTTTACTATGTAATTATACATTTTAATATAAAAGTATTATACATATATATGTATGTGTGTGTGTGTGATTTTGTGTGTATAGATTTTGTGTATTTTGCATTTTAAAATATATTTTATTTTTTGTATTTGAATCATATTTAACCCTTATTTAGCACTCAGTTGCTTTATTTCTATTGCCTCTGACTCTTGAGCTGCTGAAATGTGTGAATCTCCTGAGTGTGAGATTAATCAGTCTAACCCTAGCTGTTAACATTAATCTTCAAATGTTGAAGCATGTTTTAATTTTAAAAACAATATAATAATGAAACTAAGTACGATGCGCTCTGTGTATATTGTAAATCAATGTGGTTATTAACTGCTATTTAGCGAAAATCTGTGTTTTGTCTCTTTGTATAATAATTCAAAGGCTGCCAGACACTTCCGGGAACTATTCGAAGCCTCCATGTTTCACGTGATGCCGAGCATTTTGAACTTCTGTTGTCATTACTCTGTTTATGGGCCCAATGATGCAAAAGCAAGGCTGATCATCTGGGTAACTTTATTGGCGGCAGTTGACCATTTTGCATGCACCACTGAGTAGCTTTAATAGGAATGAATGGGCCCACCTCGAAGGCTGTATTCAGGTCTCTTTATACAACCATGGTCCAGTTAGGAGGCAGGCTTGGGTGGTGGATGGGTCACAAAACACAGGACTTTTACCCTGCAATTTCCCCAGAAGGCCAGTGCTCAAATCCTTGTGAACTATGAGTGAACTTTGAGTCATAAAGGTATGTCCTAAAAAAAGGTTTCTTCTCCTAAAGTAAAGCACAGTAACATGTAAATTTATGTTAAGGACATGACAATTATTTGCTAATTGATGGGATATCATTTGAACCATTTTGTGAAGGTAAGTTGCAATTTATGCAGTAGCTGTTGACATAGGGTTAACCAAACTTCAGACTGAAAATATCCAGCCTATTGTTATTCTGAACTTGTAAAATACCCCAGCTTTTACAATACTTTTGGGGTAAGATCACAATGCCAAAAGCCACCTTTTGTGTCCCTATGAAATGCCACAGGTTGGCATCAGGTGAAAACGTGGCCGGATAGAATCAGTTGAGGTGTTGTTATAGTGTTATTATATACCAAAGTGTTATATTAGGGTTAGATGGCACCTGCCGCATCACTTGAGAACACAGCTGGATGGAACTTGTCGCGACCGCATGAAACAGTGTCAGGTTGAAATGCTGTCGGTTATGAAGCAACAGTGGTTCCCACAGATTGCTAGTGGGGGTGGTGTTCTGTGGTCTCTCTCTGATATCTGATGGTTTTTTTTTTGCAAGTCTGTGAATGCAGCGCAGCAGGCGGGCTTCTTTTTATCTCTGTCACAGCTGAATGTCCCATGTGAGATGGATCATTGATCTGTTGATATGTTCACAGCTGATCAGATCAACAGATGAGAGAAGATATTTGTAGATTTTTGTAAGTGAAAGAAAGTTTTAGGCCCAGCAAAATGAACAGTTTAGTTTCACTTTTAATGCACCCGATGTTATGCTGTTCCTCTCTGCCTCTACTGCGCTATATAACCCAACAGTGTATATATTTTAATATTGCTCCTAATTAACAGTCTAGTGTGATTAAGACTTTAGAGGGACACAGTAGACCATGTTGGCCGGCCGTAGTTTTTGGTTATTAATTGGAAATACTGAGGAGCACAAGGGTGCCTATAGGGTGGGCGGGAGGGGTGTTGTATGGGTCCAACAAACCCTGGACTTTCATGTGGGAGCCTGGTGTTCACCTTCTGTCTTTTTTTCTCTTTTTTCTTTTCTATACCTTACATGTGCCGCCTTCCCTTAATATTAACCATCCATGCCCGCATGTGTGTTTGTTGTGTCTTGACATTGATTTCCATGTGCTTTTGTTGTCTAAACATAACCATGCACAGCATAATAGTACCATGACTATGTGTTTACATCACAATAGCAGCATCCCAGTCAGTCAACAGCAGATGCCGCAGGATGCCTACAGCGCTATATGTAGACATGAAAGACGATTTGGGATGATAACATAATGAGATATCATATTAAAAGTTCTTTGAGGATACGTTGCAGTCGATGCAATAGGGTGGAGATTACTCCAGGTGAACAACAACAGGTGAACAGCTGGAGGTTCCTTGGAATTACTATTAATTACTATTAATTATCTTAGTCATCACACATCACCACCCAGGTTAAAAAATCACAGAAAAGACTCTACTTCCTATGGAAACTTATTAAGGCTAAATTCTAGAGCAAGATCCTGGTAAACTTCTACAGAGGAGCAATAGAAAGCAAACTGACTGGAAACATCACAAACTGGCGTGGCTCCTGCACGGCCCATGACAGCAAGGCTCTACAGCGGGTGATTAAAACTGCCCAGAACATCACTGGTTCCCATCTACAGAGCATCAGTGACCTCAGTGAAGTGAGGTGTCTGCACAGAGCCCAAAGAATACTGAGAGACAGCATCTGGGAAAGATACAGAAGTATCTGCTGCAGAACCACCAGACTATGGAGCAGCTTCCTTCTCCAGGTTGTGAGACTCCTCAACCCAACTTTGACGCCAAAAAGATGTAGTAGGATTTAGGATCAACTTTCATGTCTTCTTAAAACACATTTAAAACAATGACAAGAAATCTACCTTTTACCTTGTACTTTGATATTCTCTGGATCACCTCTTTTATAGCCACTGCTGATAACGTGGCTAAAAACCCAAAGAAAAAACTTTCATGATCTTGCTATAAGTTAAAATAATGCTGAAGCCATTATTCAAATAATCATGGATTTACTTTTTTGCATGGAGTTAAAAAAGAGTTTACTAAATACATTCAAGTCAAGTATCTTCTGAGCTAATTTTAAACAAAGTTGAGGGAGGACTATACTTTAACGGTGTGTGGAGTTGTGGGAGCAGGTGGACCATGAGATATCTACCCAGCGTGTAACATAACTGCACATGTACTTCTTACAGTTGACTTATCTCCATAGAACAATGATGTCTTGTCCCGCAGAGTGTAGACAGATACAACACAGCTAAATTATGCACCAGATGCATCAAGCTTTCCAGGGTGATGTGGATGGGAAGAAGTAGAACCCTACAACACACACACACACACACACACACACACACATATGCATGTCCATACACACTACATTGCCTCTATTGTTTTCATTGTGTTCCTTGTGTCTTCTGAATAATAGAAGTGGCTGGAGACTTATTGAATTCTCTGATTTACTTCCAGCACTTAGAACAACACTCCCTCTTTCTCCATTCACTCAAAACTCAAGTTGCTGGCACTCAGCTCACATTGTATTTGCAAATCTTTTTTTTTTTTTTACTTCTTACTTATCCATGCTTACTCTCTTACCGCACTCGCCAAGAATCTGGCGGACAGGGGGTGCAAGAGATGTCGAGCAATGCATTAAACCTGGACTGAATAAAACAACAGTGAGGGTATCTGAGGATCTCCTCTTGAATTTTTGCAACAAATATTAAGTAAAAATATGTTACATTAAAACACATTTTAAAATTAGGATATTCTACATCAAGTGTATAACTGTTAACTATATTTTAGGGATTTTTTCTTATTTACTTAAAATATTCAATACTTCCTTTTACAAGACCAGATTTTATGAAGGTTTTATCATGTTGTTTTGACAATTTAACAGTATAGAAATAGATTTGTTTCATCTTCACATGACGTCACTCTAATATTCCTTGAGAAGCATTTCTAGTGAAATGGTCAATAAGAGCAATGATATAGTTGCCTGTTGTCTAATGGAATGGATATGCAATCAGAAAGTTATACAGATGCTTGCTGCAGATAGATCTCATTTTCTGTAAATCAAATTTACAAATCACATAACTTATTTCAGTGTAGTTTTTAGCCTTGGGCAGAAAGTAATATGACCTTACAGTGTTGGTAAATCAATACATTAACCTTTAAACCCCCAAGGTTGTACCCATTCATCACTTAACACCAGTAAGTATACTTTCAAAATGTTCAGCTCCTCAGTGACTCTGCCGTGAACATGGTAACCAGGAGACTCACCAGCCTGCAGTCTGTGCTTAATGAGCTGCTTCTCCTGTCTCTCCTCTGGTACCAGCATGAGTTTCATATTTGGGGTTTCCTGTGAAACATCATGACAACTATTGGGTCGATTGTCCTGAAATTTGAAACTGATCTTTTGCACATTCATGTTCACCAGGATGAATAGTAATTACTCTGGTGATCCCTTATCTAGCACTATTATCAGGTCAAAATTTTAATTTGTCCCACACTTTGAGCAAACGTCTGCAAAACTGAAGACCTCCCCATCATAGTCAGCAGTAGTTGGTGTTTAGTAGGAGTTTAATCAGGAGAGACAGATGAATCAAGTAAAGATAAAGTTTAGAATATGAATATTGGTGATCAGATAAACAGATGATTTGTCTTAAAGCCATAAAGCCCTACTAAAAACGGAAGTCTGTCCTTTGTGTTTAAATAAAAACTGCGTTCATATGATAACACTGTGAGAACGAGTGTACACTGGTCTGCAAAACAACCAAAAATGCTGTAGTATGCATGCCAGGCCAGTAGTTGGTGGTGTAACTCTGTAATGACACACCAGAAAAGATCATCATGTGCCTGCGTATTAAAATGTTCTTCTACAGAGTGGTGAGTATAAAAAAACAAGAAGATGATAGCGAATGCACACACAAGAACTAAACACAAGAACAGCGTTATTAACTCAGTAGAGTCAAGTCAAAAGTCTGAAACACAAATTGCATGCGTGAGGTGATGGCACCGTTCTCACGGGATCTGCACGTTGCCAGTATACACGGCAATAGAAAGGACAGCATTTTCAAAAAATTACACTCTGGAACTCGATTTCAAAAGTTTGTGTTTTAAGGCTTTCCAAGACAACGTTGTTTGAATAAAAGGCCAAACGGCATCAAAAGTTTAACGTGTGGCCCCTAAGATTTCACATAAGTCTTTGGCACTTGGATGTCAGAGGGAAATTTCTTGTGGTCGTGGGACATCTGAGCGACCACAAGATTTATCTCCCCCATGCAATTCAGACACTGGTGAAGGTGTGGGCTGATGACTCTGAAGGCTAATTTCCACCAGATTCATGTGCAGTCCAGCTCCGATCCGTCACAGCAGACGGAGCAAACTGATCACACTCTAGTGTTAATTTCCACCGGTTCTGATGCACTGCGGATCGACTCCGTCTCGGCTCCAGCAGTCCAGAGGCTTGTGGATCAGATATGCAAGGCCTCTATTTTTGCAGAACACCAGATCACTTCGCATACATTCAGCTGAATTTAACACAGAGCAGAGAGGAAGTCAGACAGCAATACAGCATTAAAACATCCAGTTACTTTTCAGAATAAAACACTCTGTGTTTATGTCTGATCGTATTTCACTTAACTGCATCAACAACGTCAGAAATTAGGGTATCCAGGCCTGTATTAACAGGTCAGAGGTTTTCGGAGGTCACATGGAGGAGGAGAAGCTAATAGACAACAAACTGGACTGGGCTAAGAACACTGACGCCCTCTACAGGAAGGGCCAGAGTCGCCTCTATTTTCTGAGGCGACTGAGGTCTTTCAACATCTGCAGGACTATGCTCAGGATGTTCTATGAGTCTGTGGTTGCCAGTGCTATCCTGTATGCGGTGGTGTGCTGGGGCAGCAGGCTGAGGGTAGTGGACACCAACAGACTGAACAGACTGGTTCATAAAGCAAGTGACGTTGTGGGAGTGAAGCTGGACTCTTTGACGGAGGTGTCTGAGAGAAGGATGCTGTCCAAACTGTGTGCCATCTTGGACAATGTGTCTCACCCACTCCACGACGGGCTGGTCAGTTACAGGAGTACATTCAGCACACGGCTGATAACACCAAAATACACCACTGAGCGCCACAGGAAATCATTCCTGCCTGTGGCCATCAGACTGTACAACACCTCACTCTGAATGTCAGACACTCTGATAATGTGCAATAATTACTTTGATGTGCAATAATCCAGTGCAATAACTACATCCATGTGTAATATTCTATATTCAAATGTTGGTAATCTGTTGTTTTATTTATCACACAGTAGAAACAAGAACAAGTGTACATTTCTATTTATACTTTAGTGCTTAGATATATTTATTTTATATTAGTACTTATGTTTTAATTTTATTGATATATTCTACACTTTCCTACTTCTTTTAAGACTTTAGAATGGGAGCATCTGTAACTAAAGGCAATTTCCCCTCGGGGATCAATAAAGTATTTCTGATACTGATTCTGATTTGGGAGGTGGAAAACCACAAAATTATTTATGACACCACACATTCTTTTATAAGGACAGCCATAGAAAGGAAATGGCGTGAAGCAACTCATTGGGAGTTATAGGAGTGAATTGACATCACTGGAGTTATTACTTATTACTTCTTCTGTATTGATATAATGCGCGTGATTCTGTAATTACTGCGGGAACTCCTTGGTCTCGCCACTCCAGCTGATCCGGCAGTGCTGTGCTTTGCTGGACTCAAAACACAACCGGTGGGGATTGACGGTCGACTGAGCACGGAGCAGAACTGTTGCGGAGCCGTAACGCAACACACATGTAAGTGGTGGAAATCCGGGATGAGACTGATGGCTGATGAATCCGAAAAGACTGCAAACCATAAGCTAAATGAGAAGCAGTAAGATGATTGACTAACAGATAAAGTGTGTCATTGTGGTACTGGTTTGTTAACTGTGAATCAACGGAAGTACAGATGTTTCATTGACAGCCCCGGATAATGACAGCTAGAGAAAGTTAGTGAACATGCATGTAAAGAGTGAATAGCAAGGTATCAAGTCAAGTCATGTGACGTCCCTATGCACTCTGGCAGCACTAAACGCCTGCTCTTACCTGACACAAACCTGCTATTTATAAGTATGTATCCCATAGAGACAGACTCCCACAGCAGCCTGCTCTTTCTTATTCTGAAAATGTCACCGTGCAGCCCCATTCTGTGAATGATAAACGGGGGACAGACTTCACTCTGAATCACCAGTGAACAAGTAAAATACAGTGAGTGCTGCTGGACGGAGCAGTAAGTGACAACAACGCCACCCAAATGTAAGAGTACTGTCTGTGGTGGAAACGCTACACAGATCTAGGGTCTATGTACGTGATTGTAGGTGTTATTTTTGGTTCCAAAGGTACTCTACCAAAAGCTTTTGATGGAAACGCAGCTTAAGTAAATATTGCAGGAAACCAAATTATTTGGCATCAGAAAATGTGTGCAGGCTCTTTATATAATTGTTGAATGGATGTGGAAATCTAAACTTCACCGGTGTCATCACTGTTGTAAATATGAGAAGATAAAGACAAAATGTTTATCTGTGGATGAAGTTGAGTAGGCGGCTTCAGCTCTTAGTGACCTTGAGGTGCACCAGGCTCTGTAAACACTTCAAAGTGTGACACTGGGATGTCCTCATTACACCCAGACCCAGACACGTGTACCACCAGACTGCTCGAAAGCAGAGCCTTCTGCTGCTTCCCCACCTCAGGCAAAACATTTGTTTCTCTTCTCACAGTAGCCTACATCTCACGTCTCAGCCTGGAGGTTCCCACAGTAATCGAACACGTTGCAGTATTGTGATTGGACCCACGGCTCAGATGTGCGGCTCTTCAAATAAATGATGGACACGCTGGCTCATTTGAACAAGAGAAATCCCCTCAGCTTGCTCAGCTTGAGGAAGAGTCTACATTCGCAGCTCTGTTAGTACGTGCAGCAAACATTTCTGTTTACACAAGATGGAGGTGTTTAGAATCATCCTCAGGTCCTGCTGGAGAGGTTCTTCGTAAGCATATTTTAGCTGAAATACATCAAATTTTTATTCAACACTTAAAGTCTGTGGACACTTAAAGTCATAAACATCAGTTTCCAGACTCAAATTGTTAAAGTGTCAAATGTCCATTGAGCAGGCATACCATGGAATGTTCATAACCCCAAGGTGCATGTGAGGTTGTTGCAGAAACAAACAAAAAGAGTTAATGTCTCTTTTTGTGTTGGTGTTGATGGTGAGGGTGTAAAGGCAGTGACAGAACAAGACCCAGGTGAAACCTAGTATATGGTCAGTGTGCTAAATTGTGGCCATATTGTTACAGTTATGGTCTACAGTGTGAATTCTTGGATATTTAAATGTTCATCTGCTACTTTCTGTCCCAGATTTATTTGTTCTTGAAGTGTACAGAAGTAGCAAACCATATGATGTGGTTAAGGTACTGTTAAACAAACAATTAAGGTGCAATTTCTTACCAAGTTGATGAATTTGAAATAAATCACACTAGTTTGCTCAGAGTTCGATGGTTATATACTTGTGAAAGATGTGTGAAAGCAGAACAAGAAAAGTGACGTTGCTCCTGGTTTGAAAGGGTTAAACAGTCAATCTGTATTCTGTTCCATCTGCAGCCTCTAACTGGAGTGATGTTGCAAACTGTCGATCCAACGCACTGTCATCCCAAGTCGTCACATGTTGCTGCCTCATGTTGCTTCCCTCTTTTGATTGCGGGAAGCTGTGATGCAGTGTATAATCATACACTGGCGTGGGGGTCTTTGTTGCACCCCTATAGCGCCATCTCTGTGTAAAAAGGGATTATGTTAGTTAAATGTATTATAAATGAAAAGCTGTGGCTGATAAAAATGTCATTTGTTTTGCATGTATTTGGTGATAGACCAGTCAAGACCACTTAGTCAAGAAAAACACTTCTTAGCAGCTTTTATATTTTGCTTTATTCGCAGTTAAAAATATTTATCATTTTGCAGTTATTGATATTTGGTGGTATGGCTCTGTCCTGGGGTCCCCCTGCCCTTCCACGTGTGTATGTGAAAAGCGTTAAGCAGGAACAGCACAGGTGCCTGCCCTGACGAGCGACGACTGGATGCCTGATAAGGCTGACAGGACTAGATCCGCCCCCGGATCGACGGAGCAGGACCTGGAAGCCAAGGCTGGGACGTGAGCCTTTTTGGATGGCGGAGCGGCGACTGGAACAGGAGCGGCAGCAGTGTTGCCAGAGGATCATCAGACTTTTTACCTTTCATTCTAAATGGACAGTAAATAACAGCAACTTTTGTGCCAACTCAACCAATGAATGATGATAGTTGAAAACTTTGACCTGCTGGCTGTGCTAGTGGAAATGTCAGAGGATCACCAAAGTCAGTAGGCTTCATCCTCTGTTGACCCTGGATATCTGTACAAAGTCCCATGATAGTCAACCCAACATAATTTGGCATATTTCAATTGCAGTAGACTGACCTATCACTGTAACAAATGTTTCTGTAAAATTGTGGTAAACTACTGGCAGCTTTAGTTGCCAGCATGCTACTGTTATTTTACAGTGTCACTACTGTACATTACTTAAACTTTATAAGACCATTATATTCATTACAGTATTCTACAGTAGAATGTGAGTATAATTTTGGCTCAAAAAAGCATCAAGATTCATGGTGTTTTGCTGTATTTTCTAAAAACTGGCCATTACTGTTAGAATCCAGTTGCCTTTTTTACAGCAATTTCACTGCAACAAATGCTCATGTAAATTTATGGTAAATTACTGCAGCTGTTGATGCCAGCATTTTACCGTTATTTAACAGTGACACTACTATAAATTGCATCAGCATTTTACTACTGGTAATTACATTATTCTACAGAAGAATGTGATAGTATCATTTGAGTATCAAAAATCATTGATTTACAGTGTTTTATTGTACTTTGGAAAGCTGAACATTACTGTTTGATTACTGTTTTATTGCAGTTTCACTGTAACAACTTTCCCTATAAAATTTCAGTATTCTACAGTAAATTGTGAGGTTTACAGCATAATATTGGCTCCAGAAAGGATAGAGAATTTCTGTGTTTTGCTTTAGTTTTTAAAAACCTATACATTACTGTTAGATTTTGCCATATTTTTACAGCAATTTGTTACAGTGTACTGACCAACACTGCTGCTGAAAGTGGGACTAATAATCAAAGAGAAATTCACAAGGCTCACAGAAAAATGGATCATCAGTGCAGATGGGTTACAATTGGGGCAACCCTATATGGGTCAGCCTGCTAAACATTCATTTGATATGAAGCAGTTCCTCAAAGCAACTTACACACTAGTTTTTGAACCTGACAGAATCTGCTGCTCAGCAGTCCAGAAAACCAGTGGAGTGAATCAGCTAACAGAGGCAGATCGTGATACTAATGGATTGTAGGTTTTTACCAACAGTCTGTAGCAGGAATGTTAAGAAGCATCTGGTCAGACATGTGTAAGGAAGAAGATGTCCATGCCAGTAAATTTCAGCTTACTTTTATCTGACGTGTATTTGGCACTGGGAACACATTTTTGTCTTACACACCTCTGATAACCTGCAGTACCCAATGTTCTTATCAAAGACATCTAGCAGGAGTGTCTTATGTAATTTCTGGCAACTGAAACTCTGTCTGGATTATGTTCAGAGACAACGATGCATTTTTCGTATGTATTACACCATAGCAACAGGTTGAGGTTGATGGGTGGGTGTACAGAGCGCACAGCTTTGGCAAATGTAGATATGTAGATTATGTTTTTTTTGTCTGCAGATTTTTTCTGTTTATTTTTTTACAACAGACATTTCGACTGGGGTCCATGTTAAGCCACGGTTAAATTGGAAAGCTTAAGTGTGACAAGGGGAGAGAGAAGGGGATGACTTGCAGCAAAGGGCTGTAGTTTGGAGTTGAACCCATGGCTGCTGCTGCAAGGACACAGCCTCTGTGCAAGGGGCACCCACTGTACCAGATGAGCTACCAGGCGCCTTACAAGTGCTTTTCAAGTATTAATGACTCAAAACATCTGCTGTGAGAAGAGTCTTCACATGTTGGCACCAGTTTTTACCAAGCGGCAACCAGTACTTAAACACTACAGCATTGTTCCTCAATGCTGGCTCCAAAACAGAGCAAATCCCCGAAGACCCACATGTTAAAATGCCCAACTTAGAAATAACTCCAGAAATAACAGCCCACTCTCACTCTGAACTTGTCAAATATATCCACTCTGTCAGTGCTTTCAGCATACGAGCATGACAGTAAAAGCCCCCTACCGCATCCAACCAGAATGTGGCTGGATGGTTCAGATGAGATTGCGGTTGGACAGAAACAATGGCATTGTTATTTTACTGCGCCGGGCGCGTTCACATGAAACACACATGGGTGGTGTCACTTGAGAATGCAGCCTGACAGAACCAGTCATGTGCACATGAAATGCTGAAGGATGGCATCAGGTAATAATGCTGCCGGTAACAACATAATTTAAGGTGTGCAAGTGTGTTTATAGGGTGTGGAGGTGATTGGCTAAAACAAACATCTTTTTATTTTCTCATCTTTGTGACAGAGAGACTTTAAACTGCAGTATTAAGTGTAATAGAGTCAACAAACGCAAGCGTCACGCTTAAAAAAATGGCGAGCCACCGATTATAAAGATGGTTGAAAGGATGTGATCTGAACTTTTGCTACTCACTTCTCTAGAGTATGCAACCATTTACTAGTCTTTATGAAAACCTCTGAGTGTATGGCTGATGCACCACTGTCTCCTTAGAAGGGATGTAAAGTATATGTGTGTAGGAAATATATTTCTACATATATTAGCAAGACTGAATCGATGAGCAAGGCTGATGCGGAGGCTGAGAAAGTAATACCTGCCCCTAAAGTTGAGCCGTTATTGATCAGCTCTGCTGCGAAGCCAGTCTGGCACTGGTAAAGGAGCAGACAGCGGCGGTGGCTGTCAGAGCCCCATGGACTTTGCTGATCCAGCTCCTCACAGCCACAGAGCCCCCTGATTGATACACATTCAGCAGTTGAGTGATTCAGTCATATGGTAACTCAGGCTGACATGCCTTCTCACATGATGCAGCCTCGCTCTGCCTCTCTGACCCTCAGAAGTGTAATATACCATGTGTGTACTCCATGCTCCTACACTAAATGTGTCAGTCAGCCAACTAGATGACCTTATTCATTTTGTCCATGTTTGGCTTCCTTCTCTGGCTCTAAAAGCCTACTGTCATTTTAGCACCACACATTAATACTGCAGGACTTTTTGCACACAGCAAGCATATTTTTGTGAAAAATTAAACCTTTCTGGAGGTTTTTTCCTGAGGGAGCGGGGTTGTCAGTTATCCAGGCGTGAGTCTGCCAGATCTCAATATCATTTAAGTTTTTGCTTCTCTTGTGGTTTGTTGAGGATTGTGTTGCAAGGCATATTGAAAAAATGATAGTGTCTGTGTTTCCTACTTGTATTGTGTCATGATGTTTGGAAGTAATTTGACTAGGGGTGGACCCAGATGAGCGCATAATGCAGCAATGGGAGCCACTTGAGTGGTTTCAGCTCACAAGACAGCGGAGGAAGAGCCATAACAAGTGAAAACATTTAGCTTCAGTGGCTAGTTTCAGATATACTTAACCTGCCCTTTGGGCCAGGATGACATGCCAACAGAGAACAAGGAACACTGTTAAAAGGTGTTGAGCCCATGCAGTATAACCATCCCCACATTTACAGAGGGTCAAACCCTTTTTGAACAAGACTGGCCTTTTGTTCACACAACAACAGCATTTTGAGGACCTGGAAACTCAAACTTTTGAAACCGGGTTCCAGAGTGTAATTGGTTGAAAATGCAACACCTTCTGTTGCCATGTAAACAAGCATCCTGTGAGAGTGGTGACATCATGGCCGCGCTTTGCGCATACGCGCAGTGTTCTTTTGTGGTGTGTCATTACAAGTCAAACCACCAGCTATTGGCCTTGCATGGCTACTACAGCGTTTTTGTGCATCCGTGTACACAAGGGGCGTTTTTTTTTTTTTTTTTCAGTGTGGTCATATGAACACTTTTTTTTATGCAGGGCCACTCTTGTCTAAACCTGGTCTGAGAGTACACAGCCATGCTGTTGGCTCTGTGAGGCTAAAGCAGCCTGTTCTCAATCTGAGGTTGTCAAATCCGGCCTCTTTGACAGTGCTTTTGTAATAAGACCTTAACGTTAAAAAACATCTTCTTCGCAGCTACATGATACACTGCTGAATGGCGTCAGGTGAGGAACACAACCGGAGTTGTAATAAGCCACCAAACAGCTGGTCTGCATCTGCTGTGTCTACATGATATTACAGCCAGCGGAAACGTCTCCTGGTTAGAATTTCTACAGTGTTCATTAATCGGATTTTTAGGGAGAGCTTAATTATTCAGAGATGTTTCCTGCTCTCCAAAACAAACATAAAAACCAGTAAAACACTGAAAAAGCAGCTTCACGTTACAAATCAGTGTTTCCTTAACACAGTTTGGCTCATTGCAGTTACAACCAGTTTTGCATTTGGATATTACACCACAGTGGCCTGTTCTGTTCATAATACTGCTCATTTAATAAAGAACATGAGACGAAAAAACTGTTTAAATAACCTTCACTGCAAAAGTAGCTGACAATAGTGCAATGAGTGAGATACAAAAATGTGTTTTCATGAAATTTTGTCATTAGAAAATGAAACGTTTGTACACATGATGGGAGGTGACAGTGATAATAAGGACATGTCAAAGGTGCCTGATCAAAATATATGGCCAAACCAATTCACAACAATGCCACATTAAAACACACATACAGCAAATACAACAAATGAATAATCACAAAAAGAAAAATAATCCCTGACCTGTAATATGAAAGTGTAAAAATGTAAATATATATCTTTTCCTCACTCTTGACAGAAGAGGTATTTTCATGTGCAGTCTTTCCCCCTGTGGCTCCAGGTGTGTGATCTGGGTCACTGCATCAGTGTGTGCAGCTCAGCTTGTCTGTCCACACAGACGATACATTTGTTTGACCAGCAAAAGAGACATGGATGCAGAGACCAAAGTGAACAACTCAGCGCTGCAAGGTCGTATCTCTCCTCAAAGGTATAATTCCTATAATCAATCACATTAATCTGCCAGGGCGCCCGCTGGCCTGCCATCTGACAGATTCGTCATGTTGTCTCAGCATAAGTCCCCTCGCAGAAATGAAGACAGAAACGAAGACAAGCCTAATGCAATAAAAGCACTGGATTTGTGGCTGGTCAATTTGAGAATGATGGAAGCTTTTGCTATTTTTAAAGGTCCTTATCAGAGTCATGGAGGGCGAAGCAATCCCAGCACTCAGACGTACCTCCAGCCTCAACGAGGGGCCACAGGGAGGCAGACAGTGTGCAATCAGAGGGACCGCATGAGAGAAGACTGTAGAAGGCTGGAGACAAGAGTATCTAGGCAGTGTATTTATATCCCTCATGTCTCACGTCTAACAAAGTGATAGACAGGCAAACTGAAAGCTTCTGTCACACAAAATTCTCCATGGCAGCTTCCTGCCCTGTGCTCTCCTTCCCCCAAAGTAAAAAACAGAAAGATAATCTGCAGCAGAGAGGGGAGCCTTGGATTTCTATTGGTTAATAATAGCTTTTCTCCAGTCTTAGTAATTCCCACTCAGGACTGTAATGTCAGGCTCGGGGGAATCAGAAGCTTGGGCCAGAAAATAAATAGAAAGTATAAAATAAATTCAGATCAAAGAAATAGGGCATTTTTTCTCAGGGGGACACAATGTGTCTCAAGTAATCATTTCTCGTGTTTAGAAAATCTGTTATGGAAACATCAAGTATAATGTTGCCACGCTGTTATCATACAGCCTCTTAACCCTTTGCAACCGGAACCACCATCACTTTTCTTACGCTGCTTTCAGATGCCCTTCACTATATTTAAACCTTTGAATCCTGAGGAAATTGTTTTTGAATTTATTTATTTTCAAACATATGTAAAAAAGGCAATGAGAAAATAAGACATGTCCTACAAACTGCAAGAAATTAGATGATTTAGAGAATTATTTTAAACAAAGCTAGAGTAAATTGTCTAGGGAAAAAAGAAAAAGCTAGGGAAAAACTATATTTATAATTAATTTAAAAAAAGATAAATTATTCAAAAATATGTCACAGAATTATTATATTTTAAGCACCTTTTACAAGCCTTTTTTGCTTTTGTTTTTTGTTTGACCAATTTTCAGGGTTTTTTCTTAAATTTTATTCTACTTTTTTCTTTTTCTTTTTTTTTTCTAATTTCTTATTTTTTTTGGGGGGGGGGGGTTTCTTCTGTTGTTGCTAAGTGCCTTCGTCCCATGTTTTTGAAAGAAATAAAGCCAATTTGCTCAGGTTTCAAAGGGCTAAGTACTGTATTTAGCACTATATTTATACTAGCATCACCCCAAGGCAAAACCTTGATCCTCCAGGGGGAAAAGCAAGTCAAGGCTAAAATTAGACCTGCAAACAGTGTGTGGAGGTAGACCTTAACACATCAAGCATGCCTGTATTGTGTAAAGGGTATTTTCATGCTGGATTGGCACTACACCCACAAAACAGAGCACATCACAGGTTATTAGCTGAAATATTTATTTTGTGACACAAATAGTTTTTCTAATTTATCATCAAGAAGCGATCTTAGATAATCATGAGTGAATATTTATAGGCCCATAAAAGATTCAGCAACACACATCTGTGAGTGTATGATGTGATTACATGGCAAACAAATAGAAACACTGCTACTGTGGGTCTAAAGGCTTTCCCACTCTTGTTTACCTGTCACTATATATCAGCAAATGAATAAACAGAGGGTGGTGAAAAATGTGCGCCGAGGATCACTGTAGGGCCCAGGTTGCAGTGCGAGATAAAAGGTAAGATCAATAAATTACGGCGCAGCAGTGTTTACATGTATAATACTGGAGATGTGCTGTGCGGATCAGTGCGCACACAGGCAGAGTCACGCATTCACACATGCAGATAAACAAGCAGGCAGAGAGAGAGAGAGAGAGTAGGCCTCTGTTATCTGAAAAAGGGTGCCAGATGGCTCTGTGGGAGGTGGTCAGCGAGGATGAAGCGGGTGAAGCCCCTTCGGTGAGCTTACGTGGGATCATCCATGCGTACAGACATTTACCCTCTCGCACAAGACAAGTCATTACTGGAGAAGAAGAGGAAGGAGCGTGTTAAAGTGAGGCACAGCTGCCTTTTCAGGAAATGCAGGGTACTTAAATCTAAGTCTCTAAATCAGGTTTTAGTCTCTAAGACCTTCATGCAAGACTGCATTATGTTCATGTGAGACAGCAACTGACTCCTGGTGGACAAACGGTAGAAAAGTGAAAATACTGTAGATACCACTGTCTTTGACAGAAAACTTAATCATCTAATATTACCATTTAGCTCCTAACTCTTTATCACACTGTATACCTTCATGTACCTTCACCAAACACCATACACTATAGGAACACATTAACAAAGTAACAAACATGGTCAAATCTGACACATACAAAAGCATGCGGACAGATGGAAAGTAGCCTCATAAATGTTTTACTCGTCATTTCAGAGAACTCACTTGAAATATTAGGAGCAGGCTGTGAGTGTTTAAAACATAGCAAGTGTCCATAAGCCCTTTGAAACATGGGCAAATTTGCTTGATTTCTTTCAAAAAAAAAGGAAAGAATGTGATGAGAAACTTCAGAGGAAGTAACTTAAAAAATTAGCAAGAAATTAGTAAAAAGTACAAGAAAAATTAGCAAGATGTCTGAAAAAAGACCAAATAAGAAAAAACCCAACCCAAAAATCAGCCAATCAAACAAGTAAATTAACAAGTAAAAGAAGAAAGAAAATATAATAATAGAAACATAAGGAAATGACCTGCTGAATTTTTTTTTTTTTTAATTGGGTTGTATGGAATACCTATACCTCGCCAGTTAATTGCTGTCAGTGGGCATGCCCCCAGTTTGAAGCGGGCTGGAGTCCACAAAATGTATTTTAGCCACCTAAAAAAGTCCTGCCTGAAAAAATCAGTATCAGAGCGCATGCTATACTGACAGTATTTTCACTGCTTTACCCTCCCTTCAGAGAATTTTTTTTTGTCGGCAGGGAAACCATTAGCAGCTTCACCCCCCCCCCCTCGTCAAAGCCACTAGACTCCAACAAGAAAAAATATTTTTCGCTCACTGAACACAGGAGCTGCTCTCTAACCATCAGTTAGATAGTTTGTGTTATTGTGTGACTTTGGAGTTCTGAACTAACTATTTTGAAAGTGAAGATCACAAAATAACACACACACACACACACATACACACCATTATTTTTTTTTGTTCTGTGTTCCTCATCTTATTATTTAAGGCATTCCACACAATTAATTTGCCTTTAAATATACATCAATGTCATATCTTATTTTAGGTTAAATTGTTCATGTTTCAGCTGAACTATGCTTTACAAACAACACACTTATAATCTATTTGTTAAAATTTATGTATACATGTGTATCTGTGTGTGTAATACATATGCATGCACTAATGTATCTTGCTGGTCTAGTATTTGCTCATGGCCCTTTTTGTGGCCATTAAGGGGTCGTGTATATTTATTTTTTCTCTCTAATGATTTTGTGCTGGTTTTTGTAAAGTTTCACTTTAATTGTTGATTTGTTCTTCTTCTTTCTCTGAAAGTCTTTGTTTTGTTTCTTGTTATTAATTTCTGTTTAAATGTTTATAGGACCCCCTCGACAACAAGATGGTTCATCTCAAGGGGTTTATTCTAATAAACAACAACACACACACACACACACACACACACACACACACACACACACACACAAATGTGTATCTGTGTGAGTAACACCTCCTCTGTTCATTAATTATCTTGCTGGTCTAGTATTTGCTCAAGGCAGCAGTAGAGCAGCAGCTCCTGTGTTCAGTAATGTTAAATCACTGTTTTTCTCAATGTAGTTTGGCTTTGAAGAGAGCAATATTACAGGTTCATTGAAACAGGCTGTTAAACAGGTAAAGCAGTGAAAATACTCTCAATATAGCGTATACTCAAACTGTTTTTTTTTTTTTAGGTGAGCCATTTTTAGGTGGCTAAAATATATTTTGTTGCTGACCCAAGGCCGAATCGCTTAGCTTCTATGTCAGACTATTTCTCCAAACTACTTGGCATGCTGAGAGACATCATATGCAATACACTGGCTATTGAAAAGTACCTCACGCAACTCCTCTACAAAAAATTTGAACTGTCCCTTTATTGACACATCTGTGTCGAACATACTGCCACCGTAACTTAAACCTCAAACTAAAATGCCAGACTCATTCAAAGCTCCCTAAATCCTATACAGTGCTCACAGTGAATGAGACAGGCATCAGGTAATGATGAGCTGCTGCTGCCGTCCACACACTCCAGCAGTCCACAGTGATAACCGCTGAGAAAATGGAAACTTAGGCCTGGCCTCTGGATAAATGGATCGCTCTGACAGGAACCAGAGGTGGAGAGAATCCCAAAATAACCTGCTGAAGTTTGACTCACTCACTTTGCTCAACTGTTTTTGTATAAACTTACTGACATGGAATAAAAAATAGAGAGTGAGATCAAAGAATCAAGGTTATAAAGTCATTATTTTATGGAAAACAAAAAGGCTGACAGAGTTCAAGCTGATACTGATCCAAGTATACGCAGTGGCCTTTGATTTTCTAAAATATTTTCTGATCATATTAAGTGCCGAAGATGATCTGAGCCGTGATGTTATACAGTCCAACATCACAACCTCGAGTGTGATATTGCTTTTATACAACAGTTCAACAAGCGCAATTTGTTAGTTAACCGTAAAAAGTGACAACATATTATGATTTGTTTGTTTATTTAATGATTTTTTTGCTCAGCCGACACTAATAGTTCTGCATCCGCTAGGAGTGAAAGCTGTTGCCTAGCACCACATAAACATTTGACTAGCAAAGTAGTTTGCTACTTTGTGTTAGCTTGGTCTACATGTTATGCACAGACCAGCTGCTTAGTATCATGAACCATTATCAGTGTGTTTCCAGTGAAATATCAGTGTGTTAACTGTAACAGACTGTTGTATATTGTGTGTGTCACTTGACTTGCCAAGGCGAGCAGGAAGAATCCTCACTGGCTCATAACTGCAGTCTCTGCCTCCCGCACGTGTGCTGATAGCCGCCTCCAGCTGCCTCACCCAGCGGGTGAGTCCCTGCCGGGCAAGTGTCTGTTTAATGTCCTATGCCGGATTTAAAAGGCTCTTTGTCTCGTCTTCGTCATGTAGTTGTGCACAGTCTT
This sequence comes from Plectropomus leopardus, assembly GCF_008729295.1. Classification (NCBI taxonomy): domain Eukaryota; kingdom Metazoa; phylum Chordata; class Actinopteri; order Perciformes; family Serranidae; genus Plectropomus; species Plectropomus leopardus. Next base: position 31,168,113 of record NC_056475.1, on the reverse strand, counting down.
GAACCACCATGCAGGGGTTAGCCAGCTAGCTTTACTGAGGCAGCTAAGCTAAAAACAAAAGCGTAGGTAGTGGCTCCATACGTCAACAGAGAAGCCCTCACGGCAGCTTGTTGAAGAACGCTGCTGCAACCAATGTAACCAAAACAACTCAGAAAATACACATCAGTGCAGCATGTGCTTGTTAACTCCACCTACTCCAGGATAAACATTACTAGGATCCTACAGCACACCTGTGCTGTCCAAAAAGGTGCCTGACTGACACAACATAACATCCTAGCTGAATGAGAATACCAGGGAATTTATAACAATTAAGATAAATGGCTGTAACAGGTTTTTTAGAATCACTCAGTTTCCCCCTCTGTGTGTTATCACCTTGGGCTCCATCCAGATGTAGGCTGTTTATTATTTGCTCCACTAAGATTCTTTTCCTGTGTACATCATGTGAGTGTTGGGGAAACTCCATTAAAAGTGTAGTTCACTAATGTAGCTTCTTTGCACTGGCTCCCTGTAAAATCCAGAACTGAATTTTAAATCCTCCTCCATAACTACAAAGCACTGAGTGGACAGGCTCCGTCCTATCTGTCGCAGCTCATAGTTCCCTATCAACGCTCAAGATCACTGCGCTCTGAAAACGCAGGGTTACTTGTGGTTTCCAAAGTTTCCAAATGTAGGATGGGAACCAGAGCCTTCACTTACCACACTCTATTATGGAAACACCGTCTCCACTTTTAAGGGTAGACTTAAGACCTTCCTCTTTGATAAAGCTTATAATTAGGGCTGGCTCAGGTTGCCTGGACAAGTCCCTAGTTAGGGTGACATAGGTTTAGTCTTTTTCCATCTCTTGCTCCCTCCATATACAACGCTCGTCTTTTTACTACATTACACTTACTCGGTTTGCCTCTCTGGACCATTCGTGCTCCCTTGTTTTGTAGTTTTCCCAGGTCTTGGCTGCAATCTTGGCTGCACCTGAATCATGGTGATGGCTGTGTTGATGCTGTGACCCTGCCTTTGGCCATGCTTGTGCTGTGGCTGCACCTTGGTTGTGCTGTTGCTGTGGTCCTGTCTGAGGCTGCCTGTGTAATGGGCCTTGGTTGCGCAGTTGCTGTGATCCTGCTCAACGTGACCTTCTACTGCGATTATTATGCGTCATGCCTCCACTACAATATACACACTTAATATACACATGGGAGTCTTATCAACACCTACGATATTTGCACCTAACATCACATGCTATCATAGAGTGCATTTAGTAGTTTTACGTCTATCACTCTTGTTATATAATATGCTATTGTTACCATGATTGCTGTGCTTCTCTCCCCCTCTCTCTTTGTCTTTCTCTTTCTTCTTTGTCATTGCTGTAATTTAGTTGTTATTTCCGACATCTATTGTATGTCTGTCCATCCTGGAAGAGGGATCCCTCCTCAGTTGCTCTTCCTGAGGTTTCTACCATTTTTTTCCCTTCATTACAAGTTTTCTTTGGGGTGAGGTTTTCCTTAGACAATGTGAGGGTCTAAGGGCAGAGGGATGTCGTATGCTGTAAAGCTCTCTGAGGCAAACTGTGTTTGATGATAATGGGCTTTATAAATAAAATTGAATTGAATTAAAAAGAAGCTCAACTACATTCAAACTACATCACCAAGCTGTTACATATCGCTTTGTCAGTGGACTTTCATGTCTTTATATTACGCTCTATTTATCCTCCTGCGTCTGCACTTGGCATTTCAGGATGCTGCAACTAATGCTGGGATGTCAACAAAAGCATATGGTTTTGGAAAAAGAAAATAATTATAGTCTGGCTCTACATTCATACCGAAAGTGAACATCGGACCCCCAGTTGAAAGTCTGGGGTTTGTTGTATCCATCTACCGCCTCTCCTGCCTGCACTATAGGGACCTTCCAGCTCCTTTTACTATGTCGTTAGCAGCAGATATCAACCTGACGCCATCCAGACAGAGTCTGTCCATCTTGTTTTCAACTGACTGACCAAAGTTGTTACCTGCAGCATATGATGTGGCTACAACAGTTTCCGTCTGACCGACCTGCAGTATATCATAACATCGCAAAAGGTCCTATCCAGCCGCATTACAAACCCATGCTGCCCAGGGGCGTATCATACCGCCACCAAAGGTAGCTTACATCGTCAGTATCTTACACTGAAATCATTGACAAAACAGCTGTATTTCATGACTTTGGAATGAGACCAGGCTGACACAGAGTAAAGTGTAGGTGTGTTTGATTTAAGAATCAGTTCAGGACAATCCTTGGATGTGGTTTAGCGAGTACAATCATTAGGTAGAATCAGGAAAATGCAAAACTACTTGGAAAATTGGCAGTATTCCATACCCATGACCAGACAGGATTTTATTCAAACAGCAGGTGACTGTCAATAAATGACAGCTGGGCATTGTGCCGTACTGTATGGCAAAAAAAACTTAGGAGAATTTTATGAATATGTAGCCTAGTTTATAATTACATTAACTACATAACCCAAAAAAATTTTTTAACAAAAGCTACTGAGATTTGTTAAACCGAAACCCAACAACTGCAAATTAAAGTCAAACTAAAACTGAACTACATGTGGACAACTACATACTCCTGGTCATTTTAAATCAATGTGTTCCTCCTGAAGTACTGTAATGGACGTCAGTGCCTTGGTCTGGCCCTAATGTGTATTATCTGGACAGATTAGTCCAAAAATCATTCTGCTGCTGCTGCGCACTGGGAAGCATTGAGCTTTTCTAAGGGCCTGACTGAATGCCATTCAGCCTTTTGTGTCGGATAAATTGCGTTGGTCTTTTGGTCTTATCACAGAAGAGCTACACATTTGTTCTCAGAGAAAATGAGAGTCAGATATCTACTATCCCTCTGTGCTCCTTCAGCATATCACTCACAGGACCAGAGACCGTTCAGTGTTCAAGACAGGACTGTAAATCTCTCTACAGCCGCCCGTGTGACGCTGCTTCTCTGTGAAACTATTTCAGACTCCTTTATGTTACGGGGAATGGCTATAGCTCTGTCCTTAGGGATGTGGAAAAATCTCCTGTACTGTGAACTCTTAGATCAGACAGATGTGCCTGTTTAGGAAAAGTAATGATGAAGAGAAATATTAGGAGAGGACAAACTGTAAACTCTGATTAAAACTCTTCCATTAACAAACATATTTTGTAAAGTAACAAACCTTTCAGGCCGATGAATGCATTCTATTTAGCTACTAATGAATTTATTTCCTATTTATTATCCTTTTAGTGGAAAATGTGCAATCCCAGTACACTCTTAGAAACAAAGGCGTTAACTAGAACCAATAGAGTTCTATCACTTGTTCCCACAGCAGAACCCTTTTTGAATCCTGGTAGAACCTTTTATTAAGGTTCCAATCGGAACACTTTCAGAGGGATTTATCGAGAACTGAAAATAAAAGATAGAACCATCTGTGAAAGGTTCCACCGAGAAGACCCTAAGAGAGGTTCTAAACCGAGAACCCTTCTATGGTGAAATAATTCCACCTAGAACCCTCTTTGAGTGTTCTATTTAGAACCTTTCCACCTTCTAAGGGTGATAACAAGAACCCATCAAGGGGATTTTACTGAGAACGCTTTCATATTTCAAGACTTTCATACAGAACCCACACAGGAAATGCCACAGAGAAACCTATTATGTTTCAAGGGTTTAATCTAGAACCCTCCCAAGGGATTCTATTGCAAATACTTTTACACCTAGGGGGCTCTAAAAATAGTAATTTCATTAATCATAGATCTCTTTTCCAATTACAATAGTTTGAGTTCTTAATGAAAGTCATAGTCTTACAATGAACCTTTGAAGAACTGTATCTTTAAAAAAAAGGTTTTTCAGAAGCAAATGGTTCTGGGTAGAACTTCCGCCCTTCAGGATAAACCCATTTGGAACCTTTATTTCTAAGGGTGTAGTAAAAGCACCAGTGTACTGAATATGAAGGTCAAGCTGAAGAGTGGAACAAAATTAAATCTTACAATTAACACTCTTCCTTTTGTTTCGGCACACTCGTTGCCTTATGAAAGCTGTCCTCAGCAACTTTGAATTTGGGTCATTTGCCAGTAGTTTCTCTGCTACGTTAATGGATATTAATGAGCTATAATCCATTTGATGTGACAGGCTACTTATATTTCCCCCCACGGACGGAGGAATCATCCTTCCCAGGCAATGGAGAAAAGAAACTCACTGTCAATAATGTGATTCCAGCTTCATGCATGGTGATTTAACAAACCCAGCTTTAGAATACATTTATGTAAACGTGGCGGCACATTTGTCATCATGGATTTTGGACCTGGAGCTTCAAGGTCACTGATCCTGACAGATAAAGAGTTTGAAGTAGTGGAGCTGCTGTAATTTTTACCCACAGTGAGGATGAAGCCACTGTAGCATGACAGATCTCATGAATTAAACAGCGCTCTTATTAACTGTAGTGAACCGCAGGAGTTGCCTTCCTGCAGTCGGCTGTGATCTGCTTGGTGCCATCTCTCACTCTGTTTTTTTTTTTTTATTCATGTAAACGAATGCTTGACCACACATCAGGCGAAAGAAAGCCTCTCTCTGTGAGACAGCATGAATAAGAGTCTGAGTGAGGAGGGGGAGGTTGGAAGGGTATCTTCAGTTAGGAGTGCAGTGCGGACAAAAACGCAGGCCAGATGCATCTCAATTCCAATTAGGTAATGGGAGCTGACAGCAGGCATGAGCGAGCGACACGTGGACTCAGAGCCCGAGCGGAGGGCTGCATGGATCTTTACAAGCTGTATTTCAAAGGCTCCTTGACCCAGGGTCTCTGGGAGATGAAAGCAGGTGGTTACAGTACAATCAAAAATTAATAGTGGCGAACAGAGTCGGGAGAAGCATCCTGAAATGCATGCAATGAAAATAATGTTGGTATGAAGGAAATTTTGCAACAAACGGTGTGTGTATGAGACAGAGGCTGCAGTGGAGTGATTGTCAGCGCAAGTAGGGCGAGGCAAGCAGTCGTTCTTTTCCATCTTTTATTTGACCAAAGAGGGCACACACCAACAAAGTTTGATTCAGTTCTAGTTGAGGGTGAATGTGGCTGCAGTCCAGTGGCTTCAATTCATGGAGGTGTCAAAACAACAGCAGTAAACAGGCACCTATATGTTTCAAATTTACTGTCAAAGATAAAATGTCAGTCATCCTGCACAGCCAGACGGCCCAGCACATTCTCTCTCTCTCTCTCTCTCACTCACACACACACACACACACACACACACACACACACATAAACACATGCTAACCCTGAACTGACAGACTGAATGAACCCGGCTAATCTGCTCATAATTTAAGTCGTTGAGGCTATCTGAATTTTGCACATCTGTCATCTCTGCATCTTGTCCAATCTGTTTGTATGATGCTGGGACATTGTAACTGTTCAGCTGTTCAACAGCTATCTTGACATTCTGTCAACCCAACATGCCAAGTCCTCTTATAAACTGGACTGACAATTATCAGTCATACCACTCAAATATACTATTATCATTAACAAGGCTAAAGCCTGCGGAAGTCACTTTAAAAGAATCCCTGGTAATAATTTACAGTAAGATTTGGATTTTTTTCATCTGAATCATAGACTGTATATAAAGATGGACAACATGACAGCTCCCTCAAAGTGAGGCTATTCAGTCTCAGTTGCGCCTTTGTGTTTGACTACAGTACAGGTCCCAAGGCCCGCCCCTCCATATTAGTGACTGGGCATAGGCCAAACTAAAAACTCAAAGTACACACCAAATACATTTTTCCCAAAAAACGTTTCTGTCACTGAATACAGTTCTCATCATTCTGATGTTTGTTCAAGTGTGCTATACATTTCTCTGAGAACACATGGCCACATTTATGAGGAGGTCATATAATCTGACGTCACCACAAACACCACAGATATTAGATGGAGAAACATCTCTGGTGCAAAGTTGAGTTCAGTGTTAACTAGCTTACAACCAGCTTACTTTATGTGTGTGGTGAAAAGTAAAGAAAGCGCTGGTGATAACTTAACATAATGACGATGGACTAACAGTCAATGAACCAGCCGATTTTATTTTGTTAGCATAGAGTGTGATTTATTTGCAAAAAGTAAAACACATCTTTTCATGCAACTATGTAATTATAATGTTTATTTTTGCTATGTAGATTTAGAACGTATATTTGCAGAGTAAATAGTGGTCAAGGAGAAAAAAGTCTCTTATTGATTCCCAGCTCTGTCAGTCCTTCACAATCTGTATATGCCCGTTTACAAACCAAAGCCGTCAAAAGCCACCTTTCGTGGCGGTATGATATGCCACTTGGCACCGTCAGCTTGTAATGCAGCCAGACGGCATGAAACATGGAGGGGAAGGGATGTCAGTTGATAACAGTAAGATCGGGCTGTATGATACGCTGCTGGACAGCATTAGGTTGAAAGTTGGAAGAGCGGGAAGGGTGGTGGATGGGTTCAACAAACCCTTTACTTTAACTTTCATGATGCAGCTTTGGTTCAGTTAGAGTCAAATGCATCATTGAAGGAAATGTAGGAAAGACATTAAAGCAGCGGTTCTCAACTGGTCCGGATTGGGGACCCACTACCACCCCTTAATGACAAGCTGCGAACCAAATCAAGGAAAATGTTCAACTTCTCAAATGTATTTAAGGAAAAGATGGTGCAGTTTGAACCTGAGATAGTACAGAATATCACATGCTGGTTTGATCTTTGATTGATAATGTGGGTTTTTAAACCTGATTAATTAAAAGGATTTATGTTCTAATAACACAGGGCAATGTGCTAATCTTTTTTACAACTATGCAAATGCAAATACAGTATTTGTAACTTGAATGAATAATATAGTAGTTACATTTATACAGTCTTAGACTTACAACTGGCCCTTTGAGGGCCATCATAATGCTGATGTGGCCCTCAGTGAAAATGAGTTTGACACCACTTTTCTATGCTGTGAAATAGGGGGTGTCAATTAGCATTACAGGGTATTATCGCAGCATACTGTTAAGGAGTGTAAATGGCAGTCCGCTGCATAAAAAATCCCCTTCAAAATAAAAGCACAGTTTTTTCTTAACATTTTTTTTCCCCAGGCAAAGGCCCATGACCTGCTGAAAATCGGTCTGCAACCCTCTTTTGGGTCACGACCCACCAGTTGAGAATCACTGCATCAAAGACCATTTGTTTCTCAACCTTTGAGAAGATGAAACCTGGCACTCTGGGGCTTTAATGGAATGGAAATGGATTAGTTAAATACTTTTGATGCACCTCCCTAGGTCCGAATTAATCAGATGTGAAGCACATTTGAATACAAACACATCTAACATGTACTTTGTACATGTGATTAAAGTGGTCTACTGCTCAGGTGGTGCTCATAATATTTCTTTCCTAAAAAGACTTCTGTCCACGTTAATCCAGCTTTTGTTTTCTTTCCTAATTAGTTAAAAAAATGGAGCTCATTGCTAAAGCCTGAGGGTCTGGGTCAGCAATAAACTGTGTCATGTCATGCGTCCTCATTGGCTTGTGTTGTTCTCGTGCATTTACTCTTTTCAGGCATCAACATGCAGCCCTGAGAGGGGTCATGGACTGGATTTCTGCATTATGATGATAATATGAGGCTTTGGCTGACTCAACCCCCTCACGCATGCAAGATTCAATCGGATGAGCTCTGCTCCACCTGTCCCTTCTTGCCAGTTGCCAAGACTGACTGAATGTCTCTACTCCCTGGCCACAGCTGTCACAAATCCCAGCATGCCTGGCATGCATGGTGCACAAGACGCTCAGGCCAACAAACTACCCACTTGGTTTGGTTGGAGGGAGTCCGCCTCAGTGGTGGAGTGCTGCCTTGGCACCTCCGATGTGGCTGCAGGCCAGATTCAGGACTGATGTGGTCCTTTACTTCTGCCTGTTGACCTCACTTATGTGTTTCTAATGTGCCAACATCTGGACAGAAACACGAGTCATCTTCAAACATGGAAAAAGAGAAAGATGGACTGGCCCCATGCCATCCCTCCAGATGCTTCACCACAGCATGCTCGGCTCAGTCTCACCTCGCTGTGCCTCGGTGCCTCTGCTCTGCCCCTCTCTGTTTACCTCTGATGAGGCGAGGTGCTCACTGAGCTAATGCTAATTAACATGGATTGGGACTCGATTGCACCTGGCTCGTGCTGCTGTTCTTGATTTAATCAGGCAGGCTCGCCTTCTCCACCAAGGTGATCTCAACAGATAATACTTCGAGGTATTTCTTGAATTCTCCAACAGTCTCATCCTGCTTTGTGAGTGATAAATCAGAGGTGACATGTCGATACGGGAGCTGATACTGATCTGCAAAACAATTTCCTGGGAAATGTGTTTGATCTTTGTCTGTCTGTCTCTCAGAAGGTTCTGTTAGACATCAAGATACTTTCAGAGACTCTTTCAAACAAAAGTGACTTCCTGTAATTTAAAAGCTTGAATACACTTTTCAGTGTTAGGATGAAGGGTTCAGGGTATATAGGTGTGGGTTCAGAGTTCAAACCTGGGCTTGAGGCCATACTGTGTGGAGTTTGTATGTTCTCCTCATGTCAGCATGAGTTTTTCGGGTTCTTTTCCGGGTAACTTTAACTTGGTGGTGGGTGGGACAGTGAGTGGGAATGGCTGTCTGTCTCTATGTGTCTGCTCTGCGACGGTGACCTGTCCAGTATGTACCCTCATCTGGTGACAGCTGGGATAGGCTCCAACCTCCCCCACGACCCTGTGAAAGATAAAGAAAGTCCATCGTATTTATCTGTCATATCAAATGTATTATTGGAGGTACACTTAGGGGACAGATTCTGGGCTCTATGCATAAGCAGTCTCTGTGGGCCATCCACCCTTGCTCTCATAATCCATTTCTCATGCACCTTGTGATTTTTTATTTATTTATTTTTTACAAAGTCAGTATGCCTTCTATTCCGTTCTTTCCCTTTCTTAAAAATACATGAAAGTGTTTGTTGGTGCTCCCGCAGCATAAGCAGTCACTCACTCAGTTCTAGCTGTGTTTAAACACAAATCCTAGTGCACAGGTTGACTAAACTATTTTGCACCTTTGAGGAGTAAAAGCTGCCCTTATGGAGCTTCCATTATATTTTTATACAAAATTCATTTTTTAAAAAAAACAAAACAATTTATTCCCAGCTTTAATTTAGTTATGGCACTAATTACTGAGAAATACAAAAGTTGAAAACAAATCCTTTAATCCCTGGCATTTGAGGGTCCCCCTCCCATTAGGGCCCTGCGCAATCAATCTAATGAGAGTCAAATTATTTTTTAAAAACACACTCTAACAAACGGTTGATTGGTAAAGGAAGCAAAGCTAAATTAATGAAATTAAAACTGACCATTATTTGCTTGATCAGTATTTGTTGTTAAATGATACATTAGATAGTATATATATATATATATATATATATATATATATATATATATATAATATATATATATATATATATATATATATATATATATACTATATAAACTGTATACATATGTGTTTATAGCTGGTTGTATGTGTATTTTATGTATGAGAGGTGCCATACAAATAAAGATTATTATTATTGTGCATGGTAACAGATTGATATACGTTTGTATACTAAAATACACAGTAACAAGAAAAATAACAGTCCAGGGTTTGCAATTTTATTTTTTTTATTTGTGTTCCACCATGAACAGACATCTCAACTGTGGCCAAAAAGGACATTAAAGGGTTAAAATCCGAGTAATAGTCTTGCATTTTTACACTGGTAATACTTCTTCCACCGCTGGAAAGAAGTGTTACAGTAATAAAGCAGATAAAGTGACAGAGCTTCTCTCTTCTGTCATCGTCCACTGGGTTCCTGGTGACTTCTCTCACTGCAAATGCCAGCATGATGAATCTGAACATTCCATCTGATAAAAGCAAACCAGAAATATTTTTGCAAGACAGAGATCATACAAATATTAACAACAATGAGACGAGAGAAATCATTTATATAAAGCTATTCTGGGTGAAATGCAGAAGTGTAACTGAACAAGACGACTTCACTTATGAAGACATGTTTACTAAAGATGGAAATGATATGCCCCTGTGTAAAAATAAATAAATAAAACAAATTCAAGCAGCACAAGTAATCTACAGCCCAATTAAAAGCCACAGATACATTTGAAATGCTTTAAGTGAAAGCAGGCACTGCCTCTCTCTCTTTCTGTCTGCATGCATGTGTTCAAGTTTCATTAATTCTTAAGGCCTGAAGACTTTGAACTTTACGTCTCCCATAGTGATGAACCATCATGAAAGAACATTTTTAATGAGGTTACTTTGGATCAGAAGACCAGATCATTTCAGAAGCACTTTACTTTTTATATTTTGCATATAAACTATAGATCTAAGATGATAAATATTGTGACAGCAAATACTGTACACGGAAGCAACCCATGTGTTTTTAGACAAATAAAAGCTACTCTGCATTCTGCAGAAAGTGTCATTAATGTGAATTACTTTTTTTGTATTGGTCCTTTGGCACTTATTTTTAAATAGTCCGCACACCATCTATTGGGTATTTAATTACCCTGCACTGAATTGTATGACACAGACATGAGTGTGAAATGTCACATTTGCATTAATTCCTTCATATTCAAGTCTCCTTTAGTAGAACATCTCATATGATTCTTGTGACCTTCAAAGAAGCGCCTTGAATAACAGGATTCTTTCTGCAGTCATTCTTTTGAGTGAAGTAGTAAAAACTGAAACCCTATCAGAGCTACTGCTTGTTTTCACAGGCTATAAATAGTTTGTAGTAGTCTACTATAAATGTCAGTGTGAGTCTAAGTTATTTTATTACTAAGCAAATAAGTGACAATCAACTGTCAGTATAGTTTGAGCTTTGCAATAGAAACCCCCAAGCTTCTGGTTCACCTGTGCACTTGGGCAGCACGTAAATATTCATTCACCGTAACATATGGTATGTGACGGTATTAGTGTGTTGCACTGTTTCAGCAGTCACCATAATTCATTAAGTTACATGTAAAAAAAACATGATGTGATTCTCCATGGTCTCTCTCTTCCTGCTGACTGGTTGTTTACAGTCCTGTACTTATACCTCCATCACTGGGTGTCACTGTATCTTTCAGCTCAGCTGCCTGTTCCACCAGTAGAGACCGCAGACTGAGCTCTGGTGGTGCATGCTGTGCACTATATACAATGAGTTTAATAGAAAAAGGAGCAGCTGTATTTTTGATGGTATTGAAAAACATACATTCAGGATTTCTAAATTCCCGGTGTACTGTATTACTGTGATACCGCACTAGCTTACTGTGCACATGGAGAAAGAGAAAGCCAGTCAGACTGAATTCTAATTAAAACTGGTGGTTACATAAGCTGATTTGTTCCTACTGCTCCAGGATTCATTTATAGGTGAAAGATAAGCATGTGCAATCTGCCATGGAAATAATACGTGCACTGGGAGGCTTCCCTCTGTCCCAACAAATGTGGAACTCTGAAATTTGTTCTGCAGTAAATATACTTCAATAAAAGATGGAGTTGGTGCCCTTTAATTCATTGCATCCGAATTACAAGTTGATAGATATTAATGTATAAACTGGTCTACTGGTGTTGAAAATAAATGATTTAAACATATCAATTAATACAGTGGATGAAAAGGCTATATTAAGGAAATTAAATTGTTTATTAAAGAAAAATAAAATGGTTAGCTGAGAGATTAGGTGAACTTCATAAACAAATAAACAAACAAGCAAAAAGATTACTGTAAGCAAACAGTGGGGTAAACTAAATTAAAAAAAACTAACTTTATTTTGAGCTTTTGTTTTGATTGTTTACAGTCTGTCAGTGACTCATGTCTGCTGATGATGTTTTAGGTATCCTTCTGCATCAGCTGTTTATGCTCTGGGATGTTGTTACCATGACGTAAACAAGAAAGACACATGTGTAGGAAAAAAAAAAAAACACACGTCCATACTGTTCACACATCCACACTGTTCACAAATTCTTATTATTACAGCTTAACGGGGCAATAAAATGTGTTCCAACGAATATTTCAGGAGATAAATAGGCAGTGCAGTAACATTTTCTTTATTTATGTTAGCTTAGTGCTGCTGTCTAATTTTAGACCTTGAACCTCAACCTGCCCAGTAGTTACAAGTAGACTGTGGACACACTGCCTTTGTATTGTTTAATCTTGTTGTTGTTTAAACCAATTGAAACTAAGTCTGTGTTGTCCATCTTTGTTCTTATGGGTTTAAATAATATTCTACAACGATTAGCTTCCAAACCCTATCAGGACTGCTTTACTGACTGTGTGCTAGCTTGTTAACTAGCCAAGATGCTAGCTTGTTAGCAAACTAATTTAAGTTTCTTTTATGTACTTATTATTACGTCTTTAGTGTTTGGTTTAATTAATATATTAATATTTTAGAGAGGATGTATTTGCATTAAAATGATGTATATATAAACATTTACCGATTAACTATTTACAAATTAGATACATGACTTTGTGTGGTCGGCATACTGTGTCAATAGCTGCAATAGAGACCTCAGCTTGTCATACAGGCTGAGATCCTCACATTAAACTAATTCCTTCGCTCTTGCCTATCAGAAAATACAACTTGTAACTTATTTGTGCGTAAAGAATCATGTTGAATCCACTGAATTAGTGTATCATTGATTTTCAGCTGCATAGCTCCAGAGAACATCCCATGATGCTTTTCTCTGAACTTTACAAAATGAAAATAAAAACATGACGTCTGTTTTATTTCAGTACTCTGACTTGTTCCCGTTGTTTCCATTGATTTCACACCCTCTTTGTCAAAGTGCAGACATCCCTGCAGGCTTTTTCCTTTAAATTCCAGCCTCCCCCATTCCTTTCTATTTCTGTCCACAGAGATCTGCCCTCTGCACGATGACAGCAAAAACTCCTCTTGCGTAGTTAAGATATCTATCACAACGTCTAACATCTGTGAGGGCGCACTAACCTAAAGCACAAACACTGATGTTGTATTGGACTGAATATTAGAGAGGAGGATGGTGAGGTTAGAAATGTGTGAGAGGATAAGAAAGGAAGAGTGAATGTGAACAAATGTTGAGGGTGTGTGCGGGCTTGAGATTATGGAGGAATGCCAGTGGTCCAGGCCAGTCTCCATTGTGGATCTTGAGAGGATTTTCTGCACAATTTTTAGCTCCAGACGATTCAAACAGAGGCTCCATGATCAACATGCAACCACACGTTTGCCGTCTTTTCTTCTGTTTGAAGCAGAGTCCAACAGGTACCACAAACTGCATGTGTCTGAAATGAGTCATCAGTCATCAGTGAGTTCAGCCACTTCTTGTTAGAAAATTTAATTTCACAAGAAAGTAGTGTCCATGAAGTTTGACTTTTTATAAAACTTGTATTTTTAATAGGACTTAGGCTATATTGACAGGGACCTACACAGTAGTGCAACTATATTTAAAATCCTAAAAAATAATAAAACAGTCCTATGAGCCTCAATAACAATATTGTAGGTTTCCAGTAGTAACAGTAACTTTTGGTCCAATTAAAAGGTATCAAAGTCTTTCTCAGACGATGTCAAAGACATTTAGATAAAAGTCCATACAGGCAATCATTTACTTTTATTTTGGAAGTCAGACAGCAAACACTTTCCCCTGCAAAAATACCTATTAAAGCTTGTGAGTGACAGCCTCCTGCTTCACTGAGGGTCCTGACACAGTTTGGACAAACATTCAAAGAGCTGCTGTATTCAACAGACATTTTATGAGACAAGAGGGGCAACCTCACAGGCATCCTCTGCTGGTGGAAGTTTTGCTTTAATAAATGTAATATCACAATTTAGAAAAAAACTCCAATACAAAAGAAAAAATCCAGCATCAAAGATATTACTTAAGTAAATGGGAAGGTACAAAATGTGAAAATGCCACCTGTTGGTGTTATGAACTGTGGAATACCCCTTTGTCATCAAAATTAGCGTGTGCACCTGGGTTTTTCAAACATGGGTAAACCAGCTAAATATAGATGAAAGACTGCATTCCCACCGTCTGTGAACACACCGCTGTAGCACATGCCTCTCCTGTGTGTGTGTGTGTGTGTGTGTGTGTGTGTGGATTAGTTGTTTTGTGGGTGTGTACGTGCAAAGTCATGGGCAGGCAGGAGAACAGGTAAACAGTAAACAGCAGAAGGGACAGAGGTCTGTGAAAACTTTTCAGTGGTTTCTTCTCTTTATATATCTCTTACTGATTCAGTCTCTCTTTCAAACTCGGTGCAGACTAATTTGGATCTGTGTTTTAGCGCTGCATAGCTGTATTCCCATTATGTTCCCATTAATGCCGATTGAAGCCGGAGGCAATAAAAACCTGTGTCTACTGCAGAGTCATTTGACTCAGGTGTGAATGCCGATCATATGCATTACCATTGAATTAAAAATTCAATATAATGACAATGTAAAGCAATTCTAACCAGATTGTTTTGATTAGGAATCAAATGACAGCATTGTCACTTTTCAGGAGTTCCAGTTTAGTTGCTTTCTCTGATTCATACAGCGCCTGTGTGCATGAGACTATTGCTCCCTAAGACAGTAAGACATATGACTAGACACAAGATGTCAACCTAAGGACGTCACCTAGACTCAAGTCTTTCACCATGTTGACTGGTCTGTAGTCAGTTTCCAACCATTTAGCAGTTAACTTACTCCACTAAGTTTCATCCACAGCTCTATGGAGGGTGACAAATTTTGCCATCTTTGGTGATGTGGTTGCCTGCTGACATCAGTGAGATTAGCTGCAGCTGTGTGTTCAGCTTTCAAGGTTGGAGCAATTTTAAGACTGTTTAGGGACCCCATTATGCAAAAATATTCAAATAATGCATTTATACTGGATGCAAAAACCTGAAATGTTTTGCCCCAAACTACATGGGACTAGCATAAAGTGGGTGTGTCTGTAAAGCAGAGACTCATGGGTACCCACAGAACCCATTTTCATTGAGATATCTTGAAGTGAGAGGTCAAGGGATCCCTGTAAAACAAACATGCTATTTTTCCTTGAAATTTATCTTAATTTTGGAGCATTTTTTAGCCCAGTTCTGGACAAGCTAGGATGACATGGTGGGTACTGGGGGTTAAAAATCAACAGAAAAATATGTGAGATTCAAATCGGTGAGATGAAAAATCAACAATCTACTTTTGACTTTGCTTCCTTGACATGCCATGTCTTGTTCAACGTCCTACGTCATGTCCAAGACTAGAGACAGCTTGCCAATGTAAATAAGACGAAGCAAAGGCTTTGCGACAGGTGATATTGAAATAGCAGATGCACTCTTCAGTTTTAACTCGGAAGTGTGGCGGCATTTGAGCTTCCTTTACTCAGAAAATAATAAATGCGAGAAGACAACAGAAAAGAATAAACAGTCTGCAAATATTGTAAGAGGGTGTTGAACTACACAAATAGTACAACTAACATGATGCAGCATGTAAGCTGGCATCATAGAAAGGAGCTCCGGTCAGCCCCGCCTACGCACGTTACTCCTTAACCACAACTACACGGTCAAACCAAGTGCATTTGCAACCCTGCTCGCCCAAATGAGTACAAGAGCCAAAGAGAGTGCTCAATTTAACATCCATGAGTGGGAAATGGCCAACTTTCCCCTTTCCACAGCAGCCACCATATCCTATAAAAAGGGATTATTTAATTTGATATAGAAAAGAAGAGAAACTAAAGCATTTTGTATAATTTTGTTTTTAAATATTTTATAGAATATTTTTCAGTCATAATTTTTCTGTAATCTTATTTTGTAAAAAAAAAAAAAAAATCATAGTGTGAACCCAGTATCAGGTCGAATTGTGAGTTGAGTAAATCGTTATATTCCTAGTGGGTACCTGCTGGATTTCTCAGGTCTTCTAGTTTCATGTGATAACAGTATCTACCATCGCTCTACCTTCAGCCCAGTACAGCCTCTGTCAGTAGTTGTAGTAGTTTAATATAGTTTAGTAGTAGTAGTTTAATATAAAACAGTGGATCATACTTTATCATCAAATATATATGCAGTGGTGCACAAAGTATTCACATCTTTACTTAGTAAAAGCACTAAAATTGCACTGTAAACATACTAACTAAAAGTCTTCCATTAAAAATGTTACTTCAGTGAAAATTAGTTAACATAATGAGGAACATGTGTTCAAAGTATTTAAAGTAAAAGTATACAATCTAGACAAAACAAAAAAAATAATAAAATAAAGTAAAATAAATTAATAATCCTTAAAAATACTCTGTTAAACAACGCAGCTGCTAATGAATTTTCTGTCAGTTGCCTTATTATTGATTAATAGACAGCCCGTTTCAGCTGTACTTTGTGAGTTCATGTTTTACAAACTTTTCATGCAAAAAGAAATTTGTAATATGTAAAGTAACTAAGGTTTTCAGATAAATGTAGAAAGGTAAAAATATTATATTTTCCACTGAAATGTTGTGGAGTAAAAGTGACATGAAAATAACAGATTTGAATAAGTCCAAGTACCTCAAATTTGTACAGTACAGTAAATCAGTAAATGTGCTTTGTTACATTTCACCTCTGTATGTCTGCAATATCCTTATCTACAGCTGTCACATAGATGTAGTCCCCCAAAAGTCAAATATTTCCCTTTGAAATGTGACAGTTTATGGTAAAGTATTAGGTACCATAAAATTTAAGTACAATCACCTCAGAGCTTTACTTAAGAACAGTACTGGAGTGTGTGTTAACATTTCATCACAGACATTTTCACCCTAATATTGTCATTTTGAGTGCATCATAGTAATGTTTTACATATGGACAGAGGGATATTGCGTGCTGTAAAACCCTCTGAGGCAAACTGTTAATTATGATAATAGGCTTCATATATTGAAATCAGTTAATCTGATAAAACATGTGGAATTTATTATTTATTTATTCACATAATTTACGTCCATTTCCGATGTCTTGATTATCACATCTATGTGTGATACAAATATAATTCAAACAAAGACAGTTCAGCCAGCTCTGTGGTTTCCATGTGAACACAACATATCTATAGGATTCATGGATTATCTGCAGTCACATGCTGTGATGCTGCGGCTTCACATCTTACAAAAGTATTAAATATAGAGTGTAGATCAAGAGGTGAAGGGATGTGATGTGAGGCTAAAGTGCCGCCGGATCCACTGAAATGAGACCGTAAGCTTAGTTTACCCTTCTGTTTTTCTACGCATTCATGTTTACACTTCATTTTTAGGCTGAACTAAAGCGATGAGACCTAGTTGTGTTAGGGAACTGAAAATTTGAGAATTTAGGGAACTAGTGCCATCCTGAATGTAGGAGGACTGTTTTTGTTGCTGCTTTTGGTTTTTTGGTTAGTAGCACGCACACAGACACATACATACTCAGTCTTCACCAGTTTTTGGGGAAAGACTCATTATCTCACCCATCCCAGTGATTATGTCAATTCCTGTCCTTTTTCTTAGGTTTCCCATGTCGTGGTTTCTGCCCCGATTTTTCTGCTGTCATTTAGATTATGTTACTTTGTAATCCATTTGTTTTTATTTGTGTCTTGATTTCTTTTTTGGTGGAAGGAGGCTTTAAATCTCATACTGACAAAAAATCTAAACACACAATGAGGTCTGATGGAACAGAAAAAGCATTTCCTCTTAAATGGGTTTTAATGTGTTTCAGACAGGGCCTTGCTCCCCTGTTGATAATGCACTCATAAAGTCAAACATTATTTATATATTTTAAAGGAAAACACTGCTGAGGGGCATGGATATATTTTCAGAAAAATCCCATCAGCAAGGCCATGACCCTCCCCTTAATCCACTGTTTTCAGCCACTCGCAGCCGGAACGCCAGAGAGCAAAACCATGCCGCCGCTCCCCCTCCCCTCCGCTCTCAGCACACAACACACACTCTCCCTTTGCTAAATGCTCAAATGACAGTCTTTGCCGATGGGGTGCACGCAGCAAACCCTGTGAAAGTGATTTAATTGCTCTGTCAGGTCAGTGGAAGCTCACAGGCTACCTGTAATACACCTGCCCACAGCCAAATCACCGGCAGTTGCCCCTTGATAGAATGAAACGGGGGCACAGGGGTCCGTGTAAATTGGCCCTGACAGTGGGAAGAATCATGGAAGAAAAGAGCCAGGCTGCAGCTCACTGGCAGCCAGCATTTGACACCATGTAATATCCCTCCAAATTTACTGCCTCTCTCCCTTTTTTGCCTCTGTAGTGTTTTTGCTCCTTTGCCTGTGAAGCAGTGTCCCACTTTAAAGCTGCAGGTGAACAACATGAATTGTTAGGATCACTCACACACACTGTTCGGTCATGTGTTCCCGTTCAGGAGGACAACAATGATCATGTGTTTGTCAGACTTTGATTCAACCTGAAATAAAGAAAGCCTGTTTCTGTGCATGCTACCACAGCACAGGACACATACATGCTCTCCTGTCAGTGTTATCATCAGCAAATATTCTTATAATATTCTCTATGAACATCTGTTCTTTAGTGGGCCGCTGTAACAGAGTAATGATACTTTGTTACAGTACTTATCCAGCTAGCAAATTTTTGGTTCCAAAAATGTTTATAGAATGTTGCAATGCCATGTTGTAGTAATGTTTTCAGTTGCAAGTGTTCTTTTAGTTCCCACAGTGTTCTTTTAAAAGGTAGGGTAACCTTCTCTAAACACATTTTTAAAAATGTTTGGTAATAACCTTCTTAAAATGTTTTTTTGATAACATGGTTGTTGTTATTATCATTGTGCCCTAACATTTTTAAAATGTTTTCAGTGGCATTTTTTTTAATGTTCCCACAATGATATGATTTTTAATGTAGGCTAACTTATATTAAAAACATTATACAAATGTTTTTTAGAACCTTTTTTTGGTAACATTGTTAGAACACTATGCCCTAACATTTCCTAAAACAAATTAACCCCACTCCAGTTCCCATAAGCATTTTTGTTACTTACTACAAAAAAGGGACGGAAGGAAGGACGAAACAGATGGACAATTGAATAAAAGGGAGGGATGGCAATACTGGATTTTTTTCTTTAAATCCTTCAAGTTGTAAAAAAAACATTTTTTTCCTCAAGTATAATGTACACTAAAGAGACGTTTGTTACGAAGAACATAATTCTAAAATTTCTGACAGCTTGCTTTTTTATTAACAGCATTTACTTGTTCTTTTACTTCCAGTATTTGAGTACTTTTAATATGATGAAATTACTTTTGATATGTAAGGACAATAAATATCAGACACTTCAAGACTTTTACTCAGTAAAATTCTAATAGGCGACTTTAACCTCTACCAAAGTCATTTTCTGGTGAGAAATCTGTTCTCAAGTGTGGTTTTCAGGTCCTTCATCCACCACTGCTGTCCTTTATAATATTTCTCTAAAAGACCAACAAAGTGGAACGTTTCAAAGACAGAGAGACTTTATTGTCCTCTTCAGTGGAAATGTGTTTTTTGCTTCGCTCAAACACGACAAAGGTACAAACAAATTACACAATAGATTATATTGTTATATTATATTGTGACTGCTTCTTTGAACCCTAAATTGACGGCCAGTTGTGAGCAGCTCAAACTTTGAGTGTAATGGATGTGAGGCCTCTGCAATCATATGTTTGGCTGTCCTGCGTACAGTACTGTCAAATATACTGCTGAGTTGTTTCTGTGACTTTCCAGCCTTCCAGTCTTAGAGAGCTTGTTTTTACTCTCTGTTATGTTCGATGATCACATGCTTTTAGCCAGGCCTCTAGATGCCATTTCAAGTATGTGTTGCCTAACTCCAAAGCTCCTCAGCATTCTGTATCAAAACAGATGCTGATCGACTGTCTAAAAAATGCTCAGTGAATTTTCATCGAAAGTTAAGGTGTGACCAATAATAGTGCCCGAGTACTTAAAATATTCAACCTGGAGCAGCATCACTTTTCTTGCGCTCCTTTCAGACGCCTTTCACAATTATTTAATCCTTTGACACTGAAGCAAATTGGTTTGATTTCTTTTATAATCATGGGAAAAAGGCAAGGAGCAACTTGGTGAGATATGTTCAACTAACTGCAAGAAATTATTAGTTATAGAAAATTAGTTTTTAAAAGCTATGCAAAATGTTAAGGTTAAGAAAAACAGAAAAGGTTGGGGAAATCTGTTATAATGACATTATTATAATGACAGTTATTTGGATTTTTAAACACTTTTTTCCAGGTAATTTTCCTATTTGTTTGTTTGTTTTTTAAACTTTTAAACTAATTTATACCGTAGGTAATAAGGTACATTTTTTGTACTTTTTAAAAAATAATTTCTTGCTATTTTTTTTGTCATTTCTTCTTTCTTTGCTCATTGCTTTGTTTCCCATGATTTTGAATGAAATCAAGCCAATTTGCTCAGGTTTTAAAGGGTTTAGTTTGGGAACTATGTGTTACTCATTGAGCATGCAGGAGCTGGATCCTGTCTGTGGTGAGATGCTGCTCTCTGCTGGTCAGTGAGCATCTGCCACCACTGCAACATGAGGGACCAGCAAGTAGGTTATTCTATAATCTGCATTAATGCTGTTGAAATTGCTCATAGATGACATTCTGTCTGTTTAAACATACAGTAATTATTGATGTAATGCATCTACACTCACCTTGTGTCACTGAGCTATATTTCGGTGGTTATGAAGTGCTCATATAAACATGCCTTTTCAGGGTGGACTGATTGCTTAGCTTGTGGTTTTTCTGCTTGCAGTTTTCTTGATGTGCTCATATATACAACTTCACACTGACACTGCGCTTCTCTGGGTCCTGAGCAACACACCCGGGCCCAAAACATACAGACTTATGATGCTTAGAAATAAAAGATGTTTAACTATATCTTTATTCTAACTCACTGTACCCCGAAATAGTTTACATAAGGCCCCTCAAAACACTAAAAAAATATATATCTCAATGGTGTACTACTTACTTACTGTGTATTTCTACTTCTACTCTAGAGAAAAACATTGTGCTACTACATTTACCTGACAGGAATGTGAGGCAGATAAAGTACCTGAGAGTGAAAGCCATGAGTAAAAGTACAGATATGTTAACAGAAGATGACTTTAGTATAAGTAAGTCACCTATTAGAATATTACTTTAGTAAAAGTTTAAAGTATCTGATATTTACTGTACTTAAGTATCAAAAGTAATTGATACCAAATGTACTTGTACATGTATTGAAAGTAAAAGTACAAGTAAATGCTGCAATTAAAAATGCAAGCATCAGAATTTTGAGCATTATGAAGTTTGTTTCTACCTGATAAATTGAGTGTTTGTCATCATTACACTTAAAGAAAAAAAATCTTTTTAATTTCCTCCAATTCCTTCCTTCCTTCCCTATTTTGTAGTAAGTAACTTACATGTGTAGGGGGAAAATACTAAGTCTAAATTTTATGTAGGAAATTTAGTGGATATATTAAAACTCAAGTAAATTACAGATACTACCCAAAAAAATACTAAAATACTGTAACAGTGTATTATAACTTTGTTACGTTACACCACTGCTGGTTACGTTTCAGATTCAGATTTTACTCACAACAGAAGAATTAGAATAAAATGCATTTTTATTTATAAACCATGCAGCATTTTAGAATGAAAGCTTCATCTTGAATAGACGTTAAGAGATAGCTCCGGAAAACACGTCTACAGCCGGCTCCTCCTGTTATACATAAGCACTTTTTAACTTTTTAATTGCTGTATGTGTTTGTGTATTATGTGTGACCATGGGGCACAGTATTTCACCTCCATGTGTGCTAGCTGTATGGAAGTGACAATAAACTGATTCTGATTCTCACGTCAGTGTATGTAGCCTACATTGTTGTTGTGATGTGAAGTTTTGGTCCTGATGGGCTGCAGCCTCCTGCCAGAGGGGACTGTTTGTTTCAAAGACTTTGTTGAGAGGGTGGGAGGACACGTTCTGAGGGCGCACAGGTCTTGGGGGGACAGCAGAATGCAGCCAGTCATCAATTTGAAAGAACTCAGCACTGAAATGTTGAAAGCTCAGAACCTAAAGGCCTAACCAGCTTTGTCCTGCTGTTTGTTACTGTATGTGTCTCCTGTGCAATACAATTAATGTCAGACAAACATTTTTTATTTTGAACAACTGAATAATATCATGATGCAGAAACCTGATAGAGCATGACTTCTTTAGAAGAATAGATATGATACATTTTAATAGCCTCTACTGTGTGATTTTGAATACTTTGGTACAATACAATACATTGTGCACATTAGGTAATAAAATAATGTTGTAATAGAGATGACTAACTTTGCCCACTTCACCCAAATGATTTAAGTGTTTTTTCATTATAAATAGGAACTTAAAAGAAGAAGAGGAAAAGAAAGAAACACCTTTCAGTATTTAGAAATACAGCAAGTACCACTTTTCCTGCATGTTTTACATCTCTCCCTGCTGCAACACAGCTGAATGAAATGGTCAGTCTGTCATCAAGCAGCTTCAGTTGTTCATAACAACATAATCATTTGAATCAGCTGTTGGAGCAGGGAGAGACCTACAACATGCAAGACCAGTGGTACTCAAGGAGAGGTTTAGGAAACACGTGTGTAATATAACTCAGCAGCACCAGAAATTGCAGTCTCTAAAATAATCACAAACTGAACATTTTCACCTTCATGAAGGAGGATTTATTTCAGGTCAATCAAATCTAATGACTGATAACATATCAAAAAGATCACTTTACATTTTACAAGGTACAAGGTAACTTTGTCATTTTTCTTTGGAGTCGAAGGAGGAGTCCAAAGAAAAGACTCTGTAGTCTGGTGGTTCTGCAGCAGATACTTCTGTTCAAGTTAATCAATATGATGAATGCATATGTCCATGAGTGATACACTTGCTTTTAAAAATGTTGGCTCATGACACCTTCACTCACCACTTTCCTCACCTAGTGATGGAGTGACCTGTGACCTCTGCTGGTGATCAGGAGGAACTGCATCAATGTCAACAAAACCTAAACCTCTTTCAGATCCCGACACGGATTTTAGAATCATTTGAACTAGATCATGTTGAGCTCTGTGCATGGTACACATGATATGACATGATGCTGTTTTTTTTAGAGCTGAAAATGAACCTTAAGACATAAAACAATGAATAGCCACTGTCCACAATCATCAATGCAACCGCACCACATTATACTGTATTAAGTATTGCACTCGTAGCACGTGAATTACGTGAAAACTCAAAAACAACTGATGCAAAGTGTGGAGATTTTTTTTTTTTTTTTTTTTTTAAATCCATATCTTACAAAATTATGCTTAATGCTTCTTAATTAATCATTTCTTTTTCATTTGCCATTGACAGCTGCCAGAAACACTAAAGACAATAAATCACTGCTTAGCTAAAGAAATGTGCCATAGTTAAATATTTGTAAACCTAATGAGGAACAGATATGGACTGAGTTATGGACTAATGGACTTTTATAATGACTTTTATTACATGTGCATGTTATCATTCATAAACAATGGTATAGTGTAATGAAGTAATAATACCTTTTTTTTTTTACAATCCTTTTTTTGGCGCATCTGTACTTTACTTGAGTTTATATATTTCTGTCAACTTTTACTGTCATTCTACTAAATTTCCCCTCGGGCATGGTAGTTACTACAAAATAGGGAAGGAAGGGAGAACCGGAGGGAAGGATGGATGGACGAATGAAGGAGTGGGAGGGAAAAAAAATGGAATTTGTTCATTAAATCCTTAAGCTGCAAAGGACCTTGTTTTTGTGTTATGTATACAATGTTTATTTTTTTTAAGATGGTGTTTGTTACTTAAGCAATATCACATGAGAGGTAGTGCTGTTGTGCTGTGTACGCCATGGCTGTGATTCAGTCATAGGCTGAAGATAATCACAGCTGTGATGACACACAGTAAAACAGCACGATCTCAAGTGGGGTATTGCTTTTACACAACAGTTCTACAAGCTCCATATATTCGTTTGCAGCAATAACACAACACAACAACAGATTATGATTTGTTTGCTCATTTAATTATTTATTTGGCTCTGCCAACACAAATAGTTCTGCAACTGCTGGAACTGACAGCTGTTTCCTGGCAACGGATAATCATTTTCCTGCATCCTAGGTTGCTACTTTGCGTGCTTTGCTTGGTCTTCATGTTATACATAAATCAGCTGTTTAGTATCATGAACATTTATCTGTGTGTTTTCTGTTAACAGTCACCTTGGTGGCCTGTGAGATTCATGAGTTATTTTTATCAGACAGTTCGTCACTCCAGCGTGTGTTCATTCACTGCCATGATCTCGTCACCTCGAGTCCCGTATCAGAACTTTGTAACAATTTTGACAACTGGTTTACTTCCAGTGAGCGCCGGTTTACCAAAACCCGTCTGTCACAACTGTTCCCCTCCTGTGCTGCAGGTAGAGGCCTTTGCATGAGGCGGAATTTTGCTCAGGTAATTTTTCACGCAACGCTACTGGTCAGAGGGGACTTCCTTGTTCTTCAAACATTACTTCAATCCACGGTAACAGATAACAATTAACTTATAAAACAACTGTAATAAATGCAGAATTAAAAGTCCCAGTGTTGTTGTAGGGAATATCAGTACTCATGGAATGCCTCTCGACCAATCAAACTGCTGGTTTAAACTCACTGTTATGTAGGAGCAGAGCCCTTTAAGAGAGAGTCGCATCATGGCCATTCACTCCAATGCACCGTTTTTTCACAGCAATGGCAGAAAGTGGAGCATCTCAATAGTTTCCAGAAGTAGCATTAATTGCTAGCGGCGCAATAGAGTTGCAGCAGAGAAGACCATTTGTGATGGGCTTTTTTAGGGTAAGACGTCTAAAGAATCGTTTTTTATATTATCAGCATATTTTAGCTAAATTAACATGTGCATTAAAGCATGATATTGGATGATCTGCCGCTAAATTAGTAGATTTACGAAGCAATAACAGATATGCTAACAGAGTAAGCTAACGTTAGTACACTGTACTGTATATACTTGAACATATATCGTTAGCCGGTAACAGCCTGTTAATTTAAAATGTCCTGCTCTTTAATGATTTCATCGAAGATTAAGGAGTTAAAAGGGAGAAAAGACTTGTGTGATTTATTTTACAGCTCAGTGTGAGTTACATGTCAGCTTTGTTAAAGATAACATGGTGCTTGATAGCAGAGTGCTATTTTGTGATATATTGGTATTGATATGGATTAAGAGTGCATATTTGAGACTAATAAAAATTTTAAAAAAAAATTACTGTAAATAGAAACGTAATTTAAGGGTGAATGTGTTTAGCTTTGTGATTCTGTTGACTCCATTTGTCTTTATTATGTTACAGCTCAGCTGATTTTCCATTGATTCTCCTCCCTCTTTCACAAAGAGTTTCAGTGGAGCCTGGAGACTCCCTGCACTAAGACAGCACCCTCACCCTGAGTGTCAGCTCCCTGTCTTCTGCAAGCCTTTCCCTGTTCCTTATTTTTATTAAACTATACACAAGGCTTCTCCCAATGGTGTGCTCTTTGTTTGGGTAAAATGTTCTAATGCAGTTTTTGAAAATGATAACTTCTCATGTTTTTTTTGTAGTTGTAATCTTGTAATAGTGTAAGACTACTTCTGCTGGCATTACTCAACAACATTTTCCTCATCTGCGTGTCAGCGTACCTTTCTCTACATGCCTGGATCGTCCCCATGCAGCACAGCAAAGCATGGTGGAGACTAACTGAGAGGACACCACAAAAAAAAGGACATATACCATTTGCTTGATGTGCTATTTATGTTTCTGAGTTTATTAGATATTCATGAAATGAATTAATTGCAGTAAGTAAGTCAGTAAAAAGACAAAGTTAGAAAAAAAATACAAATGTTTATATATATATATATATATATATATACAACCGTCTAGCTCGTAGTTCATCTCCCGTTATTTCTCCCTATTCCCCTCAGGAATGTTCGAGTCTGTAATAGTGATTTGCTCCAAACAATGCTATTGAAGAATGTTAACTTAGATAATTTCTTACATACAGTACTTACTATATATATATATATATATATGTATGCATGTATGTGTATATATATATATATATATATACATGTGTGTGTGTTTGTGGTGTGTGTGTATATAGATTTTATTTTTTGTATTTTAAAATATATTTTATTTTTTGTATTTTGATCATATTTAACCCTTTTTTAGCCCTGGTTGTTAACATTAATATTCAAATATAAGCATGTTTTACTTTAAAAAACAATATAATAATGAAACTACATACAATGCGCTCTGTGTATATTCTAAATCAATGCAGTTATTGAATGCTATTTAGCGAAAATCTGAGTTTTGGCTCTCCGTATAATATATTCAAATGGCTCCCAGACACTTCCGGGAACTATTCGAAGCCTCCATGTGTCACATGACGCCCAAGCATTTTGAACTTCTGTTGTCATTACTCTGTTTATTCTAGTGCACTATGTAGGAGGAAATAAAATTCTTTTTTTTTCCTTTTACTTTCAATTCTCAAGTACATTTAATATCAAAAAACAAATTTTGATACTATTCAGTATTCAAATTGGTGACTTTAACTTTTACCAAAGTCATTTACTGGTAAGATATCTGTACTTCACCCAAGTGTCGCTTTCAGGTCCTCCATCCTGTCAGTTAATCTTGCTCCAAACTCAGCTTCCAAACTCATATTTATGTGGTACTTTTGATATTACACAATTAAAGTTAAGTCTTTCTTTGCAGCACTGATAACTTGTCATCACAGTGTCACATTTCATTCACAGCTTTGGTTTCATGAGCAGAGGTGAGGTGTCTGTGACCCCTCTGATAACACAACTGCAGTAAACACTGCATCACTTCAGACTGACTGAAGGCTGATTTCTTCTCAAGTGGTTCATAATAGTTTGTTCATAGACATCCATTTTAATATCTTGCAAATGTTGACATGTGCATTTTAACCCTTTGGAACCTAGAGCAACGTGACTTTTCTTGTGCTGCTATCAGACACCTTTTACAAGCATTTAAACCTTAAAACCCTGAGCACATTAGTTTGATTTCTTTCATTTCTCTCGTACATTGTACTAATTTCTTGCAATTTTTGGGTAATTTCTTCTTTTGTCAATCATTGCCCTCTTCCCTTTTTTCTGGAAAAAAATAATAAAATTAAGACAATTGGACAAAACAGATTAGGTTTTATTTTGGCACTATAGTATGTTCAGGTTTTGTTGGTTCTGAGCTTGACAGATAATCGATACATAGCCTGTTACTGTGGAAGGGTTTGGAAATTTTACAATGGTAAATCACACTTTCTGTGTTCATCTTTGGGCTGTGCTTTGCTGCTGATGAAATTTTTATTCCTTTTGCCTCTGGCAGCTACCAGTGGTTTATGATTACTTGTTGGAAAGTATGAGCTAATTTTAATAACAATCTCAATATTGCAAGTCCAGTGTAAATGTGCACGTTGTGTCTGATCAACTTATATATTATACAAATAAAAAACGAATACGAATAAAGTTGTATAGACGTGTACACACACAGTTCCACATTTTGATGAGTTGTGACAGTTTGCAAATGAAAAACATCCCTCTCTGACTAACTCAACTTCTAATATGGATTGTTTAAATAAATGATTTGCAGTTCTGTGTTAATCATGAGACTGCCCATAGAAACTTAATGAAATAAGCATTTTCAAAGCAGACTGTTTTAAATATTAATAAGTAGGAGCCAGACAGTTTAGTTTATTCATGTTGTAGATCTCTATGAAAAAACTCAAGAACTGTGATGAAACTAAAGTTAAATGAAAAGTTTTTTTCTCTCTCTCAGCCATTTGGTTATCTGAGGTGACAGGGAAAACAACAAAAAGCACGACGGATTCACCTGCTCATTCTCTAACCTCAGACAGTCCAGTCATTCATTTCACAACTGTCTCTCCCATTGACTTTATGAACTCACTGATTGAATTTCTGTGTGCACGTCTGCTCAAGAATGACTTTTATCAGGCCATCTGACAGCAGCCTTTGTGTGTTCCCAGTGTAATCATGAAAAACAGGTTAAATAACTGCAGGAGATGCGCTATTATGCTCTGCTGTTAATATTTTGGGAAGCCCCTAACGTGATGTCAACAAATGCACATGGTGGGATGATGCTGCATGTGGTTATATTTGAATAACACAAGCACATGGCAACCAATTGCCAGGACATCAACAAAAGCCAGCATGATCTCATCCAGAATTTGAAAAATAGAGTCACTTTGGCAGTGCTTTTGGCATAAGATCATGATGCTAAAGCCACCTTTCATGTCTATATGACATGCTGCTGGTTTGCGTAAGGCCAGATAGAATCGATCACAGTGTTGTTATACACTAGCAAACAACCAGATGGCACCTGCTGTGGCAGCATGATATGTGCTCACTGGCGGCGACACTTTTGTACGTGGCCAGATGGAACCTGTCGTGTCAGCATGAAACGGGGCAGGACGATGACATCTGCTGTTCGCTTCCCGTTTGAATGTGATGTTATATGTCTACACCTTACCAAGTGCCTCCCTCCCCTAATCCTAACCATCCGTATCAGCATGTGCGTTTGTTGACGTCCCAGCATTGGTTACCATGTGCTTTGTTGCCTCAACATAACCATGTGCAGTGTCATTCCACCATGTGCTCGTATTGACATCACAGTAGCGGCATCCCAGAACATCAACAGCAGATGCAGAAGGATATCTAGAGCATAGTATGTAGATGTGGAAATCCATATAAAATCAGCAACATGTGACAACTTGTGATTAGAATGTGGACGTATGGACCCTCATGCTCTTTTTATTATGTCATTACTGTCATTACATTATGCCAAACGTACTGCAAAAGCTGTGGTATTTGACAACTATAGGATGAGAACAGGCTGGTATTATTGGCCGATACATCTGATCAAATTATGGTTTTCTCTCAGACCTGTGTCACTTTGCTGCAGCACACAGCACCGAGCACACAGTAGAGTGATTTGGGTCTGTAAGAGCTCACAGTGAGAGGACGTCAGACCAATTAGCTCTAAAATCTGTGATATCATGACAGAGTGAGTGTTCTCTGCGTCATTTCTCACCTAACATGAACTCAAGACCTGGGTATTGAAGCTGTGAACACATGCTCACACCAACACAACCTTTACGTTGGTGTCAAAACACTGACCGCGACCACTGGCAACCCTGCTGAACCATAATAAATACAGTGTCTGCTTCAGTCCTAAAGTGAAGCTTGAAAATGATCGGGATGTTTTTACAGCCTTTCAACTGCAAACAGTCTCTGCCTCTTGGGCCTGCAGCAGCCTGCCGTAAGCGCCAGCAACAAGAACTAATGAATTAACATGAGGGTCAATCCAAGCTCAGCTGGCTGGGTCCAAAATAGTATTACAGGACTGAATTATGCTCCACTGTCCAATTATGGTGCAGTAAATTGTTTGAGACAATGAATTGTAAATTCATTCATTTTGATTTGATAATGAATAGGGGTCAAATTACAAAACTAAACCCATGCTAATTAATTCACTAATTTGCACTTTTCCATGAGTGTGTGTTGGTTCTGGCCTAAATGCAACACACCTCCACTAAGCTGAGACTTGGCCACAGTATATGTCTCCTAAATGCAATAGCTAACAACATAACATCAGTGCTGCACATCTACCTTAGTCTTTTTTTGGTAGAATGTAAAAACGTTTTCATTGCTGTACATAGACAATACTGACTGAACTTTCTCCAGCTTAAAAGTTACCTCAGTTTGTTACAGAGTTGCTCGACAACATGAAGCACCATCTGCTGTCACTGCAGGTTTAGCACAAGCCTACAGAGAAGTTCACGATGAGGACCCAAATGCAAAACGTAGAGGCTGGCAGGTGGTTCAAACAAAAAGAAAGCTTTAATGCTCATGAAAATCTCCAAAAAAACAAGCAGGTACCCAAAACTCAAAGTACAAAAGAAATATGGGTCCAAACTAAACTGAAACCAACCAAGAGAACATAAGGAACACAGGGACGTAATAAACATGGTCAAGAACACGGTGAAGAAAACACTAATGACTACGGACAAGCTGACAAAGAACAAGGGGAAAGACAGGGATATGTATATACATAGGGAAGTAACTAGAATAAGACACAGGTGGAATAGGCGGAGACATGAGTAAAAGGCAGTGAAACATATGGACTGGTTAACAACAAGGATGTGGTGGTGGAGAAAACAAGACTAATAGCATGTGCACGCACGTTTTTCAAACATGGGTAATGCCACTAAATATGAGCAATTGGCTATATTCCCACTGCCAGTGAACTCATTGCGGGAGATCGACTCTGCCTTTTTGTCAGCTGGCCTGTGTGTGTGTGTGTGTGTGTTTGTTGTCCTGTTGGCCTGTGCGTGCCACCTCACAGACAGGATGGAGAACAGGTAAACAGTAGACAGCAGCAGGATCAGAGGTCTTTGCAAACCTTTCAAACTCGGTGCAGACTAATTTGGAATAATGTTTTCGCACTGCTTTGGAGGACACGGATGATAATTAGTGACAGCACATCATTGCATCTCGCCGGTTAAAGGGCTGAAATTATCACGTTCACTTAGGTGTTGCGTTCCAAACTGATTGGAGCCAGAGCTGATAAATTTCTGTGTCTACTGCAGAACTATTTGACCCGGGTGTGAATGCAGATCATATGCATTCCCATTGCATTAAAAAGGCAGATGGTAGCTGTTTCAATAATGAGGCTTAAGGCTACATGTAGATGAGAATGACCCTACTAAAAATGGAAAACTCTTCCCTTTGCATTTAAAAAGAAAAATCCACATTCATATGATAACATTGTGAGAACAATCCTTGTGTACACAGATCCATGTTAAAAAAAAGAAAAGAAAACACTTTAGTATACATGCCAAAGCCAGTAGTTGGCATGTAACTTTATATTGACACCACCGTAGAACACTATGCGCTTGCGCATAAAGTCGTTCTTCTACAAATAAACATGAAGATTATGGTGAATGCATGCACAAGAACCAACAGCGTTAATAACCTCAGTAGAGTCAGCAGCACAAACACAGCGCAGTAGTCCACCATTTTTGTTATTGTTGTTCTCTTACTCTTTGTCTGAAACGTAATGTGCATGCATGAAGTGTGACCGCGACGCCACCGTTCTTACAGAATCCGTGCATTGCCATTTTAAACAGCGACAGAAGGGATGGCAAATTACACTCCCTCCATCCCTTTGTGGTCTTTTGTGTCTTCTTGTGGTCATTTTGTTTGTCTTTGAAGTAGGGGTGGGTAATGTATTGAATACATTTGATGCATCGTGGCCAGTTTCTTGTACGATGTATAAAATGACTTTATCGTGACCACTGAGTATACATTTTTTATGAGCCACCGGCGTTTTGGTTCTCTCGCTCTCTCTTGTAGCTCTCTGCCTCACTCAGACGCACACAAACACACACACACACACACACACACACACACACACACAGAGGACGGCTTCTGCAGGACTCCAGTCACATTTTGGAGCACTACTGTGATTCGCAAATACTATTAATATATTATCTCGAGAGCTAGTAGTTTGTGTACAGTGAACTTAATGAGTGGTAGTGGGGGTAGTGTGAGCAGTTGAGGCGTGTTTATCTGCAGAGCTTGTGTTCCAGTGAATCCTCACGTTTAAGACGCTAACGCTATCAACAAACTGTCGACTGGAGGCTTCAAGCCCACAGCAAAAATATCGACACTTACAGACTGAGACGAACCAGGTCCTTCAAAATAAAAGCACCATGAGTCCTTGTTTAATTTAATAAGAAAATTCAGTTTTAAAATTGCATTATAAAAGTAAAAGGACATTTAACGATGTTGGAAAATATTGCGATATATATATATATATTAATTTCTAAGCCATATCGCCCAGCCCTACTTTGAAGTAATTTTGTATCTATTTTGATTGTTTTGTGTGTTATTGTAGTAGTTTGCAGTTCCTTTGCATCTCTTTCTGGTCATTTTGAGTCTTTTCCTGGTTAGTACAAGTTAATTTAAGTGACATTTTGCAGTTTAGGGCCAAGGGGGCCCCAGACAGTTTGGGAACGTGGGTCTGTGCCCGTGAGATCCCTTCAGTCATCCATTCATGAGTATATATAGATGTGAGCTGATGATGGTGGTGTACCATTGAGTTTAATGTACTACAAAACACACAGTGGCAGAGAAACTGGATTTTGGGAGTCCTTAACATCACCATGGTGTAACAAGGCAGGAAACCATAGCAACACCAGGTGGCAAAAACATTATTCTCAAGGCATTTCTCTCTGCACACTACCAGCCTGCTGGCAAAAACCTACTATTGTGTTCAATAAGAAAACAACATTTCATTGATGGATTGTTTTTTAGGGACAAGAAGAAGGAAAAAAACCCACATGTAGAAATAAAGGCACATCATAATATGTTTTCCATCAATTACTTTGGCTGAAAAAATTTATTAAGACATACAATATTTCACAAGTGTGAATGTGACCTCCTGTGAACTGAAATGAGCCTTCCTGGTCACAAATGCTGAGTGACGGTGTTTACTGCTCACTCAGGGGCCCCAGTGGGATTCTGAACCTGGAGTTTCAATGAGTCACCCAGAAAAAACCCAGCTCCCACTCACTCACATTCTCAATGACAAAAAAAAAAAACATGTGGGGGCAGAGGGGGACAGAGGGGTGGGTGACTCATTCATGTTCTCCCCTGCTGGCCACACACACACACACACACACACACACACACACACACACTGATGGAGGCATGTGAGCGGCTGATGAGAGGCAGT
Source organism: Plectropomus leopardus (assembly GCF_008729295.1). Lineage (NCBI taxonomy): Eukaryota > Metazoa > Chordata > Actinopteri > Perciformes > Serranidae > Plectropomus > Plectropomus leopardus. The sequence goes on along the minus strand of NC_056475.1, from coordinate 31,135,330 downwards.
ATCTTGATGTTGTGATGACAATGTTCGAAGGACAGCACGGTGACAGGCCGCTTGCTTGCATCAGGTGTTGGTGGGCGGCTGCTCAACAGATGATGTCAGAGGGAACAATGCCTGCTCAGGCTGCATGGTACGTGGCGTTGGCTGGACCAGAAAGGTCATTAACATTAGTCATGTTTATTCACAGTCAGGGCCCACACATGGAAATATCAGCCGCTGACTCATGTTAGCTTCATGCTGGCTCCGAGTCACATGAAGGCTGGACATATGCACGTCCTGGACTCCGAGTGAAGTTACATATCGAAAGGTGAACGCACGAGAGAGTGTCAGAAGATATTCTTTTATTTTTTTATTCAGAACTTTAGAATGGCACATTTTACACATGCTGCATCTTACACATAAATGTGTTTTCTGTCGAAATCTTGTACCTTTGAATTAATTAAGTTTTGTTGAAGCAGATTTAGTAGAAATTTTTGATTTATATATATATATATATATATTAACCAGTTTAACCCTTAACTTTTTCAATTCAAATTGCGAAATAAACATACGTCAAATCAAAAC